>NW_027225831.1:0-52581 GCF_038994185.2 Dermacentor albipictus | reverse complement strand
CGTCGTTTGGTAGAAATCCACACGCGCGTTCTGCCAAAAGCACCATTTGCATGCATATCGTGTGCTTTTGCAGAAAACTGCATCCGCGTCTACCAAAAGCTTAAAACGCGTTTTGGCACAAATCCATGTGCGGGTGCTAAAAAGAGCAGCATTGACATGCTTTTCACGTCGTTTGGTAGAAATCCACACGTGTGCTGCCAAAAGCACCATTTGCATGCATATCGTGTGCTTTTGCAGAAAACTGCATCCGCGTCTACCAAAAGTTGCATATGCCTGCTTAAAACGCGTTTTGGCACATATCCATGTGCTGGTTCTAAAAAGAGCAGCATTGGCATGCTTTTCACGTCGTTTGGTAGAAATCCACACGCGCGTTCTGCCAAAAGCGCCATTTGCATGCATATCGTGTGGTTTTGCAGAAAACTGCATCCGCGTCTACCAAAAGCTTAAAACGCGTTTTGGCACAAATCCATGAGCGGGTTCTAAAAAGAGCAGCATTGGCATGCTTTTCACGTCGTTTGGTAGAAATCCACACGCGCGTTCTGCCAAAAGCACCATTTGCATGCATATCGTGTGGTTTTGCAGAAACTGCATCCGCGTCTACAAAAGCTTAAAACGCGTTTTGGCACAAATCCATGTGCGGGTGCTAAAAAGAGCAGCATTGGTATGCTTCTCACGTCGTTGGTAGAAATCCACACGGGCGTTCTGCCAAAAGCACCATTTGCATGCATATCGTGTGGTTTTGCAGAAAACTGCATCCGCATCTACCAAAAGATGCATATGCATGCTTAAAACGCGTTTTGGCTCAAATCCATGTGCGGGTTCTAAAAAGAGCAGCATTGGCATGCTTTTCACGTCGTTTGGTAGAAATCCACACGCGCGTTCTGCCAAAAGCACCATTTGCATGCATATCGTGTGGTTTTGCAGAAAACTGCATCCGCGTCTAGCAAAACTTGCATATGCATGCTTAAAACGCGTTTTGGCACAAATCCATGTGCGGCTTCTAAAAAGAGCAGCATTGGAATGCTTTTCATGTCGTTTGGTAGAAATCCACACGCGCGTTCTGCCAAAAGCACCATTTGCATGCATATCGTGTGGTTTTGCAGAAAACTGCATCCGCATCTACCAAAAGATGCATATGCATGCTTAAAACGCGTTTTGGCTCAAATCCATGTGCGGGTTCTAAAAAGAGCAGCATTGGCATGCTTTTCACGTCGTTTGGTAGAAATCCACACGCGCGTTCTGCCAAAAGCCCCATTTGCATGCATATCGTGTGGCTTTGCAGAAAACTGCATCCGCGTCTACCAAAACTTGCATATGCAAGCTTAAAACGCGTTTTGGCACAAATCCATGTGCGGGTTCTAAAAAGAGCAGATTGGCCTGCTTTTCACGTCGTTTGGTAGAAATCCACACGCGCGTTCTGCCAAGAGCACCATTTGCATGCATATCTTGTGGTTTTGCAGAAAACTGCATCCGCGTCTACCCAAAGATGCATAAGCGTGGTTAAAACGCGTTTTGGCCCAAATCCATGTGCGGGTTCTAAAAAGAGCAGCATTGGCATGCTTTTCACGTCGTTTGGTAGAAATCCACACGCGCGTTCTGCCAAAAGCACCATTTGGATGCATATCGTGTGGTTTTGCAGAAAACTGCGTCCGCGTCTACCAAAAGGTGCATGTGCTTGCTTAAAACGCGTTTTGGCACAAATCCATGTGCGGGTGCTAAAAAGAGCAGCATTGGCATGCTTTTCACGTCGTTTGGTAGAAATCCGCACGCGCGTTCTGCCAAAAGCACCATTTGCATGCATATCGTGTGGTTTTGCAGAAAACTGCATCCGTGTCTACCAAAAGATGCATATGCATGCTTAAAACGCGTTTTGGCACAAATCCATGTGCGGGTGCTAAAAACAGCAGCATTGGCATGCTTTTCACGTCGTTTGGTAGAAATCCACACGCGCATACTGCCAAAAGCACCATTTGCATGCATATCGTGTGGTTTTGCAGAAAGCTGCATCCGCGTCTACCAAAAGTTGCATATGCATGCTTAACACGCGTTTTCGCACAAATCCATGTGCGGGTTCTAAAAAGAGCAGCATTGGCATGCTTTTCACGTCGTTTGGTAGAAATCCACACAGCGTTCTGCCAAAAGCACTATTTGCATGCATATCGTGTGGTTTTGCAGACAACTGCATCCGCGTCTACCAAAAGATGCATATGCATGGTTAAAACGCGTTTTGGCACAAATCCACGTGCGGGTTCTAAACAGAGCAGCATTGGCATGCTTTTCACGTCGTTTGGTAGAAATCCACACGCCCGTTCTGCCAAAAGCACCATTTGCATGCATATCGTGTGGTTTTGCAGAAAACTGCATCCGCGTCTACCAAAACTTGCATATGCATGCTTAAAACGCGTTTTGGCACAAATCCATGTGCGGGTTTTAAAAAGAGCAGCATTGGCATGCTTTTCACGTCGTTTGGTAGAAATCCACACGCGCGTACTGCCAAAAGCACCATTTGCATGCATATCGTGTGGTTTTGCAGAAAACTGCATCCGCGTCTACCAAAAGTTGCATATGCATGCTTAACACGCGTTTTGGCACAAATTCATGTGCGGGTTCTAAAAAGAGCAGCATTGGCATGCTTTTGACGTCGTTTGGTAGAAATCCACACAGCGTTCTGCCAAAAGCACTATTTGCATGCATATCGTGTGGTTTTGCAGACAACTGCATCCGCGTCTACCAAAAGATGCATATGCATGGTTAAAACGCGTTTTGGCACAAATCCATGAGCGGGTTCTAAAAAGAGCAGCATTGGCATGCTTTTCACGTCGTTTGGTAGAAATCCACACGCGCGTTCTGCCAAAAGCCCCATTTGCATGCATATCGTGTGGTTTTGCAGAAAACTGCATCCGCGTCTACCAAAACTTGCATATGCATGCTTAAAACGCGTTTTGGCACAAATCCATGTGCGGCTTCTAAAAAGAGCAGCATTGGCATGCTTTTCATGTCGTTTGGTAGAAATCCACACGCGCGTTCTGCCAAAAGCACCATTTGCATGCATATCGTGTGGTTTTGCAGAAAACTGCGTCCGCGTCTACCAAAAGCTTAAAACGCGTTTTGGCACAAATCCATGTGCGGGTGCTAAAAGAGCAGCATTGGTATGCTTCTCACGTCGTTTGGTAGAAATCCACACGGGCGTTCTGCCAAAAGCACCATTTGCATGCATATCGTGTGGTTTTGCAGAAAACTGCATCCGCATCTACCAAAAGATGCATATGCATGCTTAAAACGCGTTTTGGCTCAAATCCATGTGCGGGTTCTAAAAAGAGCAGCATTGGCATGCTTTTCACGTCGTTTGGTAGAAATCCACACGCGCGTTCTGCCAAAAGCACCATTTGCATGCATATCGTGTGGTTTTGCAGAAAACTGCATCCGCGTCTAGCAAAACTTGCATATGCATGCTTAAAACGAGTTTTGGCACAAATCCATGTGCGGCTTCTAAAAAGAGCAGCATTGGAATGCTTTTCATGTCGTTTGGTAGAAATCCACACGCGCGTTCTGCCAAAAGCACCATTTGCATGCATATCGTGTGGTTTTGCAGAAAACTGCATCCGCATCTACCAAAAGATGCATATGCATGCTTAAAACGCGTTTTGGCTCAAATCCATGTGCGGGTTCTAAAAAGAGCAGCATTGGCATGCTTTTCACGTCGTTTGGTAGAAATCCACACGCGCGTTCTGCCAAAAGCCCCATTTGCATGCATATCGTGTGGCTTTGCAGAAAACTGCATCCGCGTCTACCAAAACTTGCATATGCAAGCTTAAAACGCGTTTTGGCAGAAATCCATGTGCGGGTTGTAAAAAGAGCAGATTGGCCTGCTTTTCACGTCGTTTGGTAGAAATCCACACGCGCGTTCTGCCAAGAGCACCATTTGCATGCATATCTTGTGGTTTTGCAGAAAACTGCGTCCGCATCTACCAAAAGATGCATATGCATGCTTAAAACGCGTTTTGGCTCAAATCCATGTGCGGGTTCAAAAAAGAGCAGCATTGGCATGCTTTTCACGTCGTTTGGTAGAAATCCACACGCGCGTTCTGCCAAAAGCACCATTTGCATGCATATCGTGTGGTTTTGCAGAAAACTGCATCCGCGTCTACCAAAACTTGCATATGCATGCTTAAAACGCGTTTTGGCACAAATCCACGTGCGGCTTCTATAAAGAGCAGCATTGGCATGCTTTTCACGTCGTTTGGTAGAAATCCACACGCGCGTTCTGCCAAAAGCACCATTTGCATGCATATCGTGTGGTTTTGCAGAAAACTGCATCCGCGTCTACCAAAAGATGCATAAGCGTGGTTAAAACGCGTTTTGGCCCAAATCCATGTGCGGGTTCTAAAAAGAGCAGCATTGGCATGCTTTTCACGTCGTTTGGTAGAAATCCACACGCGCGTTCTGCCAAAAGCACCATTTGCATGCATATCGTGTGGTTTTGCAGAAAACTGCATCCGTGTCTACCAAAAGATGCATATGCATGCTTAAAACGCGTTTTGGCACAAATCCATGTGCGGGTGCTAAAAACAGCAGCATTGGCATGCTTTTCACGTCGTTTGGTAGAAATCCACACGCGCATACTGCCAAAAGCACCATTTGCATGCATATCGTGTGGTTTTGCAGAAAACTGCATCCGCGTCTACCAAAAGTTGCATATGCATACTTAACACGCGTTTTGGCACAAATCCATGTGCGGGTTCTAAAAAGAGCAGCATTGGCATCCTTTTCACGTCGTTTGGTAGAAATCCACACAGCGTTCTGCCAAAAGCACTATTTGCATGCATATCGTGTGGTTTTGCAGACAACTGCATCCGCGTCTACCAAAAGATGCATATGCATGGTTAAAACGTGTTTTGGCACAAATCCACGTGCGGGTTCTAAACAGAGCAGCATTGGCATGCTTTTCACGTCGTTTGGTAGAAATCCACACGCCCGTTCTGCCAAAAGCACCATTTGCATGCATATCGTGTGGTTTTGCAGAAAACTGCATCCGCGTCTACCAAAACTTGCATATGCATGCTTAAAACGCGTTTTGGCACAAATCCATGTGCGGGTTTTAAAAAGAGCAGCATTGGCATGCTTTTCACGTCGTTTGGTAGAAATCCACACGCGCGTACTGCCAAAAGCACCATTTGCATGCATATCGTGTGGTTTTGCAGAAAACTGCATCCGCGTCTACCAAAAGTTGCATATGCATGCTTAACACGCGTTTTGGCACAAATTCATGTGCGGGTTCTAAAAAGAGCAGCATTGGCATGCTTTTGACGTCGTTTGGTAGAAATCCACACAGCGTTCTGCCAAAAGCACTATTTGCATGCATATCGTGTGGTTTTGCAGACAACTGCATCCGCGTCTACCAAAAGATGCATATGCATGGTTAAAACGCGTTTTGGCACAAATCCACGTGCGGGTTCTAAACAGAGCAGCATTGGCATGCTTTTCACGTCGTTTGGTAGAAATCCACACGCCCGTTCTGCCAAAAGTACCATTTGCATGCATATCGTGTGGTTTTGCAGAAAACTGCATCCGCGTCTACCAAAAGATGCATAAGCGTGGTTAAAACGCGTTTTGGCACAAATCCATGTGCGGGTTCTAAAAAGAGCAGCATTGGCATGCTTTTCACGTCGTTTGGTAGAAATCCACACGCGCGTTCTGCCAAAAGCACCATTTGGATGCATATCGTGTGGTTTTGCAGAAAACTGCGTCCGCGTCTACCAAAAAGTGCATGTGCTTGCTTAAAACGCGTTTTGGCACAAATTCATGTGCAGGTGCTAAAAAGAGCAGCATCGGCATGCTTTTCACGTCGTTTGGTAGAACTTCACACGCGCGTTCTGCCAAAAGCACCAATTGCATGCATATCGTGTGGTTTTGCAGAAAACTGCATCCGTGTCTACCAAAAGATGCATATGCTTGCTTAAAACGCCTTTTGGCACAAATCCATGTGCAGGTGCTAAAAAGAGCAGCATCGGCATGCTTTTCACGTCGTTTGGTAGAACTCCACACGCGCGTTCTGCCAAAAGCACCATTTGCATGCATATCGTGTGGTTTTGCAGAAAACTGCATCCGCGTCTACCAAAAGATGCATATGCATGCTTAAAACGCGTTTTGGCACAAATCCATGTGCAGGTGCTAAAAAGAGCAGCATTGGCATGCTTTTCACGTCGTTTGGTAGAAATCCACACGCGCGTTCTGCCAAAAGCACCATTTGCGTGCATATCGTGTGGTTTTGCAGAAAACTGCATCCGTGTCTAACAAAAGATGCATATGCATGCTTAAAACGCGTTTTGGCACAAATCCATGTGCGGGTGCTAAAAAGAGCAGCATTGGCATGCTTTTCACGTCGTTTGGTAGAAATCCACACTTGTGTTCTGCCAAAAGCACCATTTGCATGCATGTCGTGTGCTTTTGCAGAAAACTGCATCCGCGTCTACCAAAAGTTGCATATGCATGCTTAAAACGCGTTTTGGCACAAATCCATGTGCGGCTTCTAAAAAGAGCAGCATTGGTATGCTTCTCACGTCGTTTGGTAGAAATCCACATGCGCGTTCTGCCAAAAGCACCATTTGCATGCATATCGTGTGGTTTTGCAGAAAACTGCATCCGCGTCTACCAAAAGCTTAAAACGCGTTTTGGCACAAATCCATGAGCGGGTGCTAAAAAGAGCAGCATTGGCATGCTTTTCACGTCGTTTGGTAGAAATACACACGTGTGTTCTGCCAAAAGCACCATTTGCATGCATATCGTGTGCTTTTGCAGAAAACTGCATCCGCGTCTACCAAAAGTTGCATATGCCTGCTTAAAACGCGTTTTGGCACAAATCCATGTGCGGGTGCCAAAATGAGCAGCATTGGCATGCTTTTCACGTCGTTTGGTAGAAATCCACACGTGTGTTCTGCCAAAAGCACCATTTGCATGCATATCGTGTGCTTTTGCAGAAAACTGCATCCGCCTCTACCAAAAGTTGCATATGCCTGCTTAAAACGCGTTTTGGCACATATCCATGTGCTGGTTCTAAAAAGAGCAGCATTGGCATGCTTTTCACGTCGTTTGGTAGAAATCCACACGCGCGTTCTGCCAAAAGCGCCATTTGCATGCATATCGTGTGGTTTTGCAGAAAACTGCATCCGCGTCTACCAAAAGCTTAAAACGCGTTTTGGCACAAATCCATGAGCGGGTTCTAAAAAGAGCAGCATTGGCATGCTTTTCACGTCGTTTGGTAGAAATCCACACGCGCGTTCTGCCAAAAGCCCCATTTGCATGCATATCGTGTGGGTTTGCAGAAAACTGCATCCGCGTCTACCAAAACTTGCATATGCATGCTTAAAACGCGTTTTGGCACAAATCCATGTGCGGCTTCTAAAAAGAGCAGCATTGGCATGCTTTTCATGTCGTTTGGTAGAAATCCACACGCGCGTTCTGCCAAAAGCACCATTTGGATGCATATCGTGTGGTTTTGCAGAAAACTGCGTCCGCGTCTACCAAAAAGTGCATGTGCTTGCTTAAAACGCGTTTTGGCACAAATCCATGTGCAGGTGTTAAAAAGAGCAGCATCGGCATGCTTTTCACGTCGTTTGGTAAAACTTCACACGCGCGTTCTGCCAAAAGCACCATTTGCATGCATATCGTGTGGTTTTGCAGAAAACTGCATCCATGTCTACCAAAAGATGCATATGCATGCTTAAAACGCGTTTTGGCACAAATCCATGTGCGGGTTTTAAAAAGAGCAGCATTGGCATGCTTTTCACGTCGTTTGGTAGAAATCCGCACGCGCGTTCTGCCAAAAGCACCATTTGCATGCATATCGTGTGGTTTTGCAGAAAACTGCATCCGTGTCTACCAAAAGATGCATATGCTTGCTTAAAACGCCTTTTGGCACAAATCCATGTGCAGGTGCTAAAAAGAGCAGCATCGGCATGCTTTTCACGTCGTTTGGTAGAACTCCACACGCGCGTTCTGCCAAAAGCACCATTTGCATGCATATCGTGTGGTTTTGCAGAAAACTGCATCCGCGTCTACCAAAAGATGCATATGCATGCTTAAAACGCGTTTTGGCACAAATCCATGTGCAGGTGCTAAAAAGAGCAGCATTGGCATGCTTTTCACGTCGTTTGGTAGAAATCCACACGCGCGTTCTGCCAAAAGCACCATTTGCGTGCATATCGTGTGGTTTTGCAGAAAACTGCATCCGTGTCTAACAAAAGATGCATATGCATGCTTAAAACGCGTTTTGGCACAAATCCATGTGCGGGTGCTAAAAAGAGCAGCATTGGCATGCTTTTCACGTCGTTTGGTAGAAATCCACACGTGTGTTCTGCCAAAAGCACCATTTGCATGCATGTCGTGTGCTTTTGCAGAAAACTGCATCCGCGTCTACCAAAAGTTGCATATGCCTGCTTAAAACTCGTTTTGGCACATTTCCATGTGCTGGTTCTAAAAAGAGCAGCATTGGCATGCTTTTGACGTCGTTTGGTAGAAATCCACACAGCGTTCTGCCAAAAGCACTATTTGCATGCATATCGTGTGGTTTTGCAGACAACTGCATCCGCGTCTACCAAAAGATGCATATGCATGGTTAAAACGCGTTTTGGCACAAATCCATGAGCGGGTTCTAAAAAGAGCAGCATTGGCATGCTTTTCACGTCGTTTGGTAGAAATCCACACGGGCGTTCTGCCAAAAGCACCATTTCCATGCATATCGTGTGGTTTTGCAGAAAACTGCATCCGCGTCTACCAAAACTTGCATATGCATGCTTAAAACGCGTTTTGGCACAAATCCATGTGCGGGTTTTAAAAAGAGCAGCATTGGCATGCTTTTCACGTCGTTTGGTAGAAATCCACACGCGCGTACTGCCAAAAGCACCATTTGCATGCATATCGTGTGGTTTTGCAGAAAACTGCATCCGCGTCTACCAAAAGTTGCATATGCATGCTTAACACGCGTTTTGGCACAAATTCATGTGCGGGTTCTAAAAAGAGCAGCATTGGCATGCTTTTGACGTCGTTTGGTAGAAATCCACACAGCGTTCTGCCAAAAGCACTATTTGCATGCATATCGTGTGGTTTTGCAGACAACTGCATCCGCGTCTACCAAAAGATGCATATGCATGGTTAAAACGCGTTTTGGCACAAATCCATGAGCGGGTTCTAAAAAGAGCAGCATTGGCATGCTTTTCACGTCGTTTGGTAGAAATCCACACGCGCGTTCTGCCAAAAGCACCATTTGCATGCATATCGTGTGGTTTTGCAGAAAACTGCATCCGCATCTACCAAAAGATGCATATGCATGCTTAAAACGCGTTTTGGCTCAAATCCATGTGCGGGTTCTAAAAAGAGCAGCATTGGCATGCTTTTCACGTCGTTTGGTAGAAATCCACACGCGCGTTCTGCCAAAAGCCCCATTTGCATGCATATCGTGTGGCTTTGCAGAAAACTGCATCCGCGTCTACCAAAACTTGCATATGCAAGCTTAAAACGCGTTTTGGCAGAAATCCATGTGCGGGTTGTAAAAAGAGCAGATTGGCCTGCTTTTCACGTCGTTTGGTAGAAATCCACACGCGCGTTCTGCCAAGAGCACCATTTGCATGCATATCTTGTGGTTTTGCAGAAAACTGCGTCCGCATCTACCAAAAGATGCATATGCATGCTTAAAACGCGTTTTGGCTCAAATCCATGTGCGGGTTCAAAAAAGAGCAGCATTGGCATGCTTTTCACGTCGTTTGGTAGAAATCCACACGCGCGTTCTGCCAAAAGCACCATTTGCATGCATATCGTGTGGTTTTGCAGAAAACTGCATCCGCGTCTACCAAAACTTGCATATGCATGCTTAAAACGCGTTTTGGCACAAATCCACGTGCGGCTTCTATAAAGAGCAGCATTGGCATGCTTTTCACGTCGTTTGGTAGAAATCCACACGCGCGTTCTGCCAAAAGCACCATTTGCATGCATATCGTGTGGTTTTGCAGAAAACTGCATCCGCGTCTACCAAAAGATGCATAAGCGTGGTTAAAACGCGTTTTGGCCCAAATCCATGTGCGGGTTCTAAAAAGAGCAGCATTGGCATGCTTTTCACGTCGTTTGGTAGAAATCCACACGCGCGTTCTGCCAAAAGCACCATTTGGATGCATATCGTGTGGTTTTGCAGAAAACTGCGTCCGCGTCTACCAAAAGGTGCATGTGCTTGCTTAAAACGCGTTTTGGCACAAATCCATGTGCGGGTGCTAAAAAGAGCAGCATTGGCATGCTTTTCACGTCGTTTGGTAGAAATCCGCACGCGCGTTCTGCCAAAAGCACCATTTGCATGCATATCGTGTGGTTTTGCAGAAAACTGCATCCGTGTCTACCAAAAGATGCATATGCATGCTTAAAACGCGTTTTGGCACAAATCCATGTGCGGGTGCTAAAAACAGCAGCATTGGCATGCTTTTCACGTCGTTTGGTAGAAATCCACACGCGCATACTGCCAAAAGCACCATTTGCATGCATATCGTGTGGTTTTGCAGAAAACTGCATCCGCGTCTACCAAAAGTTGCATATGCATACTTAACACGCGTTTTGGCACAAATCCATGTGCGGGTTCTAAAAAGAGCAGCATTGGCATCCTTTTCACGTCGTTTGGTAGAAATCCACACAGCGTTCTGCCAAAAGCACTATTTGCATGCATATCGTGTGGTTTTGCAGACAACTGCATCCGCGTCTACCAAAAGATGCATATGCATGGTTAAAACGTGTTTTGGCACAAATCCACGTGCGGGTTCTAAACAGAGCAGCATTGGCATGCTTTTCACGTCGTTTGGTAGAAATCCACACGCCCGTTCTGCCAAAAGCACCATTTGCATGCATATCGTGTGGTTTTGCAGAAAACTGCATCCGCGTCTACCAAAACTTGCATATGCATGCTTAAAACGCGTTTTGGCACAAATCCATGTGCGGGTTTTAAAAAGAGCAGCATTGGCATGCTTTTCACGTCGTTTGGTAGAAATCCACACGCGCGTACTGCCAAAAGCACCATTTGCATGCATATCGTGTGGTTTTGCAGAAAACTGCATCCGCGTCTACCAAAAGTTGCATATGCATGCTTAACACGCGTTTTGGCACAAATTCATGTGCGGGTTCTAAAAAGAGCAGCATTGGCATGCTTTTGACGTCGTTTGGTAGAAATCCACACAGCGTTCTGCCAAAAGCACTATTTGCATGCATATCGTGTGGTTTTGCAGACAACTGCATCCGCGTCTACCAAAAGATGCATATGCATGGTTAAAACGCGTTTTGGCACAAATCCACGTGCGGGTTCTAAACAGAGCAGCATTGGCATGCTTTTCACGTCGTTTGGTAGAAATCCACACGCCCGTTCTGCCAAAAGTACCATTTGCATGCATATCGTGTGGTTTTGCAGAAAACTGCATCCGCGTCTACCAAAAGATGCATAAGCGTGGTTAAAACGCGTTTTGGCACAAATCCATGTGCGGGTTCTAAAAAGAGCAGCATTGGCATGCTTTTCACGTCGTTTGGTAGAAATCCACACGCGCGTTCTGCCAAAAGCACCATTTGGATGCATATCGTGTGGTTTTGCAGAAAACTGCGTCCGCGTCTACCAAAAAGTGCATGTGCTTGCTTAAAACGCGTTTTGGCACAAATCCATGTGCAGGTGCTAAAAAGAGCAGCATCGGCATGCTTTTCACGTCGTTTGGTAGAACTTCACACGCGCGTTCTGCCAAAAGCACCAATTGCATGCATATCGTGTGGTTTTGCAGAAAACTGCATCCGTGTCTACCAAAAGATGCATATGCTTGCTTAAAACGCCTTTTGGCACAAATCCATGTGCAGGTGCTAAAAAGAGCAGCATCGGCATGCTTTTCACGTCGTTTGGTAGAACTCCACACGCGCGTTCTGCCAAAAGCACCATTTGCATGCATATCGTGTGGTTTTGCAGAAAACTGCATCCGCGTCTACCAAAAGATGCATATGCATGCTTAAAACGCGTTTTGGCACAAATCCATGTGCAGGTGCTAAAAAGAGCAGCATTGGCATGCTTTTCACGTCGTTTGGTAGAAATCCACACGCGGGTTCTGCCAAAAGCACCATTTGCGTGCATATCGTGTGGTTTTGCAGAAAACTGCATCCGTGTCTAACAAAAGATGCATATGCATGCTTAAAACGCGTTTTGGCACAAATCCATGTGCGGGTGCTAAAAAGAGCAGCATTGGCATGCTTTTCACGTCGTTTGGTAGAAATCCACACTTGTGTTCTGCCAAAAGCACCATTTGCATGCATGTCGTGTGCTTTTGCAGAAAACTGCATCCGCGTCTACCAAAAGTTGCATATGCATGCCTAAAACGCGTTTTGGCACAAATCCATGTGCGGCTTCTAAAAAGAGCAGCATTGGTATGCTTCTCACGTCGTTTGGTAGAAATCCACATGCGCGTTCTGCCAAAAGCACCATTTGCATGCATATCGTGTGGTTTTGCAGAAAACTGCATCCGCGTCTACCAAAAGCTTAAAACGCGTTTTGGCACAAATCCATGAGCGGGTGCTAAAAAGAGCAGCATTGGCATGCTTTTCACGTCGTTTGGTAGAAATACACACGTGTGTTCTGCCAAAAGCACCATTTGCATGCATATCGTGTGCTTTTGCAGAAAACTGCATCCGCGTCTACCAAAAGTTGCATATGCCTGCTTAAAACGCGTTTTGGCACAAATCCATGTGCGGGTGCCAAAATGAGCAGCATTGGCATGCTTTTCACGTCGTTTGGTAGAAATCCACACGTGTGTTCTGCCAAAAGCACCATTTGCATGCATATCGTGTGCTTTTGCAGAAAACTGCATCCGCCTCTACCAAAAGTTGCATATGCCTGCTTAAAACGCGTTTTGGCACATATCCATGTGCTGGTTCTAAAAAGAGCAGCATTGGCATGCTTTTCACGTCGTTTGGTAGAAATCCACACGCGCGTTCTGCCAAAAGCGCCATTTGCATGCATATCGTGTGGTTTTGCAGAAAACTGCATCCGCGTCTACCAAAAGCTTAAAACGCGTTTTGGCACAAATCCATGAGCGGGTTCTAAAAAGAGCAGCATTGGCATGCTTTTCACGTCGTTTGGTAGAAATCCACACGCGCGTTCTGCCAAAAGCCCCATTTGCATGCATATCGTGTGGGTTTGCAGAAAACTGCATCCGCGTCTACCAAAACTTGCATATGCATGCTTAAAACGCGTTTTGGCACAAATCCATGTGCGGCTTCTAAAAAGAGCAGCATTGGCATGCTTTTCATGTCGTTTGGTAGAAATCCACACGCGCGTTCTGCCAAAAGCACCATTTGGATGCATATCGTGTGGTTTTGCAGAAAACTGCGTCCGCGTCTACCAAAAAGTGCATGTGCTTGCTTAAAACGCGTTTTGGCACAAATCCATGTGCAGGTGTTAAAAGAGCAGCATCGGCATGCTTTTCACGTCGTTTGGTAAAACTTCACACGCGCGTTCTGCCAAAAGCACCATTTGCATGCATATCGTGTGGTTTTGCAGAAAACTGCATCCATGTCTACCAAAAGATGCATATGCATGCTTAAAACGCGTTTTGGCACAAATCCATGTGCGGGTTTTAAAAAGAGCAGCATTGGCATGCTTTTCACGTCGTTTGGTAGAAATCCGCACGCGCGTTCTGCCAAAAGCACCATTTGCATGCATATCGTGTGGTTTTGCAGAAAACTGCATCCGTGTCTACCAAAAGATGCATATGCTTGCTTAAAACGCCTTTTGGCACAAATCCATGTGCAGGTGCTAAAAAGAGCAGCATCGGCATGCTTTTCACGTCGTTTGGTAGAACTCCACACGCGCGTTCTGCCAAAAGCACCATTTGCATGCATATCGTGTGGTTTTGCAGAAAACTGCATCCGCGTCTACCAAAAGATGCATATGCATGCTTAAAACGCGTTTTGGCACAAATCCATGTGCAGGTGCTAAAAAGAGCAGCATTGGCATGCTTTTCACGTCGTTTGGTAGAAATCCACACGCGCGTTCTGCCAAAAGCACCATTTGCGTGCATATCGTGTGGTTTTGCAGAAAACTGCATCCGTGTCTAACAAAAGATGCATATGCATGCTTAAAACGCGTTTTGGCACAAATCCATGTGCGGGTGCTAAAAAGAGCAGCATTGGCATGCTTTTCACGTCGTTTGGTAGAAATCCACACGTGTGTTCTGCCAAAAGCACCATTTGCATGCATGTCGTGTGCTTTTGCAGAAAACTGCATCCGCGTCTACCAAAAGTTGCATATGCCTGCTTAAAACTCGTTTTGGCACATTTCCATGTGCTGGTTCTAAAAAGAGCAGCATTGGCATGCTTTTCACGTCGTTTGGTAGAAATCCACACGCGCGTTCTGCCAAAAGCACCATTTGCATGCATATCGTGTGGTTTTGCAGAAAACTGCATCCGCGTCTACCAAAAGCTTAAAACGCGTTTTGGCACAAATCCATGTGCGGGTGCTAAAAAGAGCAGCATTGGTATGCTTCTCACGTCGTTTGGTAGAAATCCACACGGGCGTTCTGCCAAAAGCACCATTTGCATGCATATCGTGTGGTTTTGCAGAAAACTGCATCCGCATCTACCAAAAGATGCATATGCATGCTTAAAACGCGTTTTGGCTCAAATCCATGTGCGGGTTCTAAAAAGAGCAGCATTGGCATGCTTTTCACGTCGTTTGGTAGAAATCCACACGCGCGTTCTGCCAAAAGCACCATTTGCATGCATATCGTGTCGTTTTGCAGAAAACTGCATCTGCGTCTACCAAAAGTTGCATATGCATGCTTAAAACGCGTTTTGGCACAAATCCATGTGCGGCTTCTAAAAAGAGCAGCATTGGTATGCTTCTCACGTCGTTTGGTAGAAATCCACATGCGCGTTCTGCCAAAAGCACCATTTGCATGCATATCGTGTGGTTTTGCAGAAAACTGCATCCGCGTCTACCAAAAGCTTAAAACGCGTTTTGGCACAAATCCATGTGCGGGTGCTAAAAAGAGTAGCATTGGCATGCTTTTCACGTCGTTTGGTAGAAATCCACACGTGTGCTGCCAAAAGCACCATTTGCATGCATATCGTGTGCTTTTGCAGAAAACTGCATCCGCGTCTACCAAAAGTTGCATATGCCTGCTTAAAACGCGTTTTGGCACATATCCATGTGCTGGTTCTAAAAAGAGCAGCATTGGCATGCTTTTCACGTCGTTTGGTAGAAATCCACACGCGCGTTCTGCCAAAAGCGCCATTTGCATGCATATCGTGTGGTTTTGCAGAAAACTGCATCCGCGTCTACCAAAAGCTTAAAACGCGTTTTGGCACAAATCCATGAGCGGGTTCTAAAAACAGCATTGGCATGCTTTTCACGTCGTTTGGTAGAAATCCACACGCGCGTTCTGCCAAAAGCCCCATTTGCATGCATATCGTGTGGTTTTGCAGAAAACTGCATCCGCGTCTACCAAAACTTGCATATGCATGCTTAAAACGCGTTTTGGCACAAATCCATGTGCGGCTTCTAAAAAGAGCAGCATTGGCATGCTTTTCATGTCGTTTGGTAGAAATCCACACGCGCGTTCTGCCAAAAGCACCATTTGCATGCATATCGTGTGGTTTTGCAGAAAACTGCATCCGCGTCTACCAAAAGCTTAAAACGCGTTTTGGCACAAATCCATGTGCGGGTGCTAAAAAGAGCAGCATTGGTATGCTTCTCACGTCGTTTGGTAGAAATCCACACGGGCGTTCTGCCAAAAGCACCATTTGCATGCATATCGTGTGGTTTTGCAGAAAACTGCATACGCATCTACCAAAAGATGCATATGCATGCTTAAAACACGTTTTGGCTCAAATCCATGTGCGGGTTCTAAAAAGAGCAGCATTGGCATGCTTTTCACGTCGTTTGGTAGAAATCCACACGCGCGTTCTGCGAAAAGCACCATTTGCATGCATATCGTGAGGTTTTGCAAAAAACTGCATCTGCGTCTACCAAAAGTTGCATATGCATGCTTAAAACGCGTTTTGGCACAAATCCATGTGCGGCTTCTAAAAAGAGCAGCATTGGCATGCTTTTCACGTCGTTTGGTAGAAATCCACACGCGCGTTCTGCCAAAAGCACCATTTGGATGCATATCGTGTGGTT
The DNA here is from genome assembly GCF_038994185.2 of Dermacentor albipictus. Taxonomy (NCBI): domain Eukaryota; kingdom Metazoa; phylum Arthropoda; class Arachnida; order Ixodida; family Ixodidae; genus Dermacentor; species Dermacentor albipictus. Next base: position 36,404 of record NW_027225831.1, on the reverse strand, counting down.
TTGCAGAAAACTGCGTCCGCGTCTACCAAAAGGTGCATGTGCTTGCTTAAAACGCGTTTTGGCACAAATCCATGTGCGGGTGCTAAAAAGAGCAGCATTGGCATGCTTTTCACGTCGTTTGGTAGAAATCCGCACGCGCGTTCTGCCAAAAGCACCATTTGCATGCATATCGTGTGGTTTTGCAGAAAACTGCATCCGTGTCTACCAAAAGATGCATATGCATGCTTAAAACGCGTTTTGGCACAAATCCATGTGCGGGTGCTAAAAACAGCAGCATTGGCATGCTTTTCACGTCGTTTGGTAGAAATCCACACGCGCATACTGCCAAAAGCACCATTTGCATGCATATCGTGTGGTTTTGCAGAAAACTGCATCCGCGTCTACCAAAAGTTGCATATGCATGCTTAACACGCGTTTTGGCACAAATCCATGTGCGGGTTCTAAAAAGAGCAGCATTGGCATCCTTTTCACGTCGTTTGGTAGAAATCCACACAGCGTTCTGCCAAAAGCACTATTTGCATGCATATCGTGTGGTTTTGCAGACAACTGCATCCGCGTCTACCAAAAGATGCATATGCATGGTTAAAACGCGTTTTGGCACAAATCCACGTGCGGGTTCTAAACAGAGCAGCATTGGCATGCTTTTCACGTCGTTTGGTAGAAATCCACACGCCCGTTCTGCCAAAAGCACCATTTGCATGCATATCGTGTGGTTTTGCAGAAAACTGCATCCGCGTCTACCAAAACTTGCATATGCATGCTTAAAACGCGTTTTGGCACAAATCCATGTGCGGGTTTTAAAAAGAGCAGCATTGGCATGCTTTTCACGTCGCTTGGTAGAAATCCACACGCGCGTACTACCAAAAGCACCATTTGCATGCATATCGTGTGGTTTTGCAGAAAACTGCATCCGCGTCTACCAAAAGTTGCATATGCATGCTTAACACGCGTTTTGGCACAAATTCATGTGCGGGTTCTAAAAAGAGCAGCATTGGCATGCTTTTGACGTCGTTTGGTAGAAATCCACACAGCGTTCTGCCAAAAGCACTATTTGCATGCATATCGTGTGGTTTTGCAGACAACTGCATCCGCGTCTACCAAAAGATGCATATGCATGGTTAAAACGCGTTTTGGCACAAATCCACGTGCGGGTTCTAAACAGAGCAGCATTGGCATGCTTTTCACGTCGTTTGGTAGAAATCCACACGCCCGTTCTGCCAAAAGCACCATTTGCATGCATATCGTGTGGTTTTGCAGAAAACTGCATCCGCGTCTACCAAAAGATGCATAAGCGTGGTTAAAACGCGTTTTGGCACAAATCCATGTGCGGGTTCTAAAAAGAGCAGCATTGGCATGCTTTTCACGTCGTTTGGTAGAAATCCACACGCGCGTTCTGCCAAAAGCACCATTTGGATGCATATCGTGTGGTTTTGCAGAAAACTGCGTCCGCGTCTACCAAAAAGTGCATGTGCTTGCTTAAAACGCGTTTTGGCACAAATCCATGTGCAGGTGCTAAAAAGAGCAGCATCGGCATGCTTTTCACGTCGTTTGGTAGAACTTCACACGCGCGTTCTGCCAAAAGCACCATTTGCATGCATATCGTGTGGTTTTGCAGAAAACTGCATCCGTGTCTACCAAAAGATGCATATGCATGCTTAAAACGCGTTTTGGCACAAATCCATGTGCGGGTTTTAAAAAGAGCAGCATTGGCATGCTTTTCACGTCGTTTGGTAGAAATCCGCACGCGCGTTCTGCCAAAAGCACCATTTGCATGCATATCGTGTGGTTTTGCAGAAAACTGCATCCGTGTCTACCAAAAGATGCATATGCTTGCTTAAAACGCCTTTTGGCACAAATCCATGTGCAGGTGCTAAAAAGAGCAGCATCGGCATGCTTTTCACGTCGTTTGGTAGAACTCCACACGCGCGTTCTGCCAAAAGCACCATTTGCATGCATATCGTGTGGTTTTGCAGAAAACTGCATCCGCGTCTACCAAAAGATGCATATGCATGCTTAAAACGCGTTTTGGCACAAATCCATGTGCAGGTGCTAAAAAGAGCAGCATTGGCATGCTTTTCACGTCGTTTGGTAGAAATCCACACGCGCGTTCTGCCAAAAGCACCATTTGCGTGCATATCGTGTGGTTTTGCAGAAAACTGCATCCGTGTCTAACAAAAGATGCATATGCATGCTTAAAACGCGTTTTGGCACAAATCCATGTGCGGGTGCTAAAAAGAGCAGCATTGGCATGCTTTTCACGTCGTTTGGTAGAAATCCACACTTGTGTTCTGCCAAAAGCACCATTTGCATGCATGTCGTGTGCTTTTGCAGAAAACTGCATCCGCGTCTACCAAAAGTTGCATATGCATGCTTAAAACGCGTTTTGGCACAAATCCATGTGCGGCTTCTAAAAAGAGCAGCATTGGTATGCTTCTCACGTCGTTTGGTAGAAATCCACATGCGCGTTCTGCCAAAAGCACCATTTGCATGCATATCGTGTGGTTTTGCAGAAAACTGCATCCGCGTCTACCAAAAGCTTAAAACGCGTTTTGGCACAAATCCATGTGCGGGTGCTAAAAAGAGCAGCATTGGCATGCTTTTCACGTCGTTTGGTAGAAATACACACGTGTGTTCTGCCAAAAGCACCATTTGCATGCATATCGTGTGCTTTTGCAGAAAACTGCATCCGCGTCTACCAAAAGTTGCATATGCCTGCTTAAAACGCGTTTTGGCACAAATCCATGTGCGGGTGCCAAAATGAGCAGCATTGGCATGCTTTTCACGTCGTTTGGTAGAAATCCACACGTGTGTTCTGCCAAAAGCACCATTTGCATGCATATCGTGTGCTTTTGCAGAAAACTGCATCCGCGTCTACCAAAAGTTGCATATGCCTGCTTAAAACGCGTTTTGGCACATATCCATGTGCTGGTTCTAAAAAGAGCAGCATTGGCATGCTTTTCACGTCGTTTGGTAGAAATCCACACGCGCGTTCTGCCAAAAGCGCCATTTGCATGCATATCGTGTGGTTTTGCAGAAAACTGCATCCGCGTCTACCAAAAGCTTAAAACGCGTTTTGGCACAAATCCATGAGCGGGTTCTAAAAAGAGCAGCATTGGCATGCTTTTCACGTCGTTTGGTAGAAATCCACACGCGCGTTCTGCCAAAAGCCCCATTTGCATGCATATCGTGTGGGTTTGCAGAAAACTGCATCCGCGTCTACCAAAACTTGCATATGCATGCTTAAAACGCGTTTTGGCACAAATCCATGTGCGGCTTCTAAAAAGAGCAGCATTGGCATGCTTTTCATGTCGTTTGGTAGAAATCCACACGCGCGTTCTGCCAAAAGCACCATTTGGATGCATATCGTGTGGTTTTGCAGAAAACTGCGTCCGCGTCTACCAAAAAGTGCATGTGCTTGCTTAAAACGCGTTTTGGCACAAATCCATGTGCAGGTGTTAAAAAGAGCAGCATCGGCATGCTTTTCACGTCGTTTGGTAAAACTTCACACGCGCGTTCTGCCAAAAGCACCATTTGCATGCATATCGTGTGGTTTTGCAGAAAACTGCATCCATGTCTACCAAAAGATGCATATGCATGCTTAAAACGCGTTTTGGCACAAATCCATGTGCGGGTTTTAAAAAGAGCAGCATTGGCATGCTTTTCACGTCGTTTGGTAGAAATCCGCACGCGCGTTCTGCCAAAAGCACCATTTGCATGCATATCGTGTGGTTTTGCAGAAAACTGCATCCGTGTCTACCAAAAGATGCATATGCTTGCTTAAAACGCCTTTTGGCACAAATCCATGTGCAGGTGCTAAAAAGAGCAGCATCGGCATGCTTTTCACGTCGTTTGGTAGAACTCCACACGCGCGTTCTGCCAAAAGCACCATTTGCATGCATATCGTGTGGTTTTGCAGAAAACTGCATCCGCGTCTACCAAAAGATGCATATGTATGCTTAAAACGCGTTTTGGCACAAATCCATGTGCAGGTGCTAAAAAGAGCAGCATTGGCATGCTTTTCACGTCGTTTGGTAGAAATCCACACGCGCGTTCTGCCAAAAGCACCATTTGCGTGCATATCGTGTGGTTTTGCAGAAAACTGCATCCGTGTCTAACAAAAGATGCATATGCATGCTTAAAACGCGTTTTGGCACAAATCCATGTGCGGGTGCTAAAAAGAGCAGCATTGGCATGCTTTTCACGTCGTTTGGTAGAAATCCACACGTGTGTTCTGCCAAAAGCACCATTTGCATGCATGTCGTGTGCTTTTGCAGAAAACTGCATCCGCGTCTACCAAAAGTTGCATATGCCTGCTTAAAACTCGTTTTGACACATTTCCATGTGCTGGTTCTAAAAAGAGCAGCATTGGCATGCTTTTCACGTCGTTTGGTAGAAATCCACACGCGCGTTCTGCCAAAAGCACCATTTGCATGCATATCGTGTGGTTTTGCAGAAAACTGCATCCGCGTCTACCAAAAGCTTAAAACGCGTTTTGGCACAAATCCATGTGCGGGTGCTAAAAAGAGCAGCATTGGTATGCTTCTCACGTCGTTTGGTAGAAATCCACACGGGCGTTCTGCCAAAAGCACCATTTGCATGCATATCGTGTGGTTTTGCAGAAAACTGCATCCGCATCTACCAAAAGATGCATATGCATGCTTAAAACGCGTTTTGGCTCAAATCCATGTGCGGGTTCTAAAAAGAGCAGCATTGGCATGCTTTTCACGTCGTTTGGTAGAAATCCACACGCGCGTTCTGCCAAAAGCACCATTTGCATGCATATCGTGTCGTTTTGCAGAAAACTGCATCTGCGTCTACCAAAAGTTGCATATGCATGCTTAAAACGCGTTTTGGCACAAATCCATGTGCGGCTTCTAAAAAGAGCAGCATTGGTATGCTTCTCACGTCGTTTGGTAGAAATCCACATGCGCGTTCTGCCAAAAGCACCATTTGCATGCATATCGTGTGGTTTTGCAGAAAACTGCATCCGCGTCTACCAAAAGCTTAAAACGCGTTTTGGCACAAATCCATGTGCGGGTGCTAAAAAGAGTAGCATTGGCATGCTTTTCACGTCGTTTGGTAGAAATCCACACGTGTGCTGCCAAAAGCACCATTTGCATGCATATCGTGTGCTTTTGCAGAAAACTGCATCCGCGTCTACCAAAAGTTGCATATGCCTGCTTAAAACGCGTTTTGGCACATATCCATGTGCTGGTTCTAAAAAGAGCAGCATTGGCATGCTTTTCACGTCGTTTGGTAGAAATCCACACGCGCGTTCTGCCAAAAGCGCCATTTGCATGCATATCGTGTGGTTTTGCAGAAAACTGCATCCGCGTCTACCAAAAGCTTAAAACGCGTTTTGGCACAAATCCATGAGCGGGTTCTAAAAAGAGCAGCATTGGCATGCTTTTCACGTCGTTTGGTAGAAATCCACACGCGCGTTCTGCCAAAAGCCCCATTTGCATGCATATCGTGTGGTTTTGCAGAAAACTGCATCCGCGTCTACCAAAACTTGCATATGCATGCTTAAAACGCGTTTTGGCACAAATCCATGTGCGGCTTCTAAAAAGAGCAGCATTGGCATGCTTTTCATGTCGTTTGGTAGAAATCCACACGCGCGTTCTGCCAAAAGCACCATTTGCATGCATATCGTGTGGTTTTGCAGAAAACTGCATCCGCGTCTACCAAAAGCTTAAAACGCGTTTTGGCACAAATCCATGTGCGGGTGCTAAAAAGAGCAGCATTGGTATGCTTCTCACGTCGTTTGGTAGAAATCCACACGGGCGTTCTGCCAAAAGCACCATTTGCATGCATATCGTGTGGTTTTGCAGAAAACTGCATACGCATCTACCAAAAGATGCATATGCATGCTTAAAACACGTTTTGGCTCAAATCCATGTGCGGGTTCTAAAAAGAGCAGCATTGGCATGCTTTTCACGTCGTTTGGTAGAAATCCACACGCGCGTTCTGCCAAAAGCACCATTTGCATGCATATCGTGTGGTTTTGCAAAAAACTGCATCTGCATCTACCAAAAGTTGCATATGCATGCTTAAAACGCGTTTTGGCACAAATCCATGTGCGGCTTCTAAAAAGAGCAGCATTGGCATGCTTTTCACGTCGTTTGGTAGAAATCCACACGCGCGTTCTGCCAAAAGCACCATTTGCATGCATATCGTGTGGTTTTGCAGAAAACTGCATCCGCGTCTAGCAAAACTTGCATATGCATGCTTAAAACGCGTTTTGGCACAAATCCATGTGCGGCTTCTAAAAAGAGCAGCATTGGCATGCTTTTCATGTCGTTTGGTAGAAATCCACACGCGCGTTCTGCCAAAAGCACCATTTGCATGCATATCGTGTGGTTTTGCAGAAAACTGCATCCGTGTCTAACAAAAGATGCATATGCATGCTTAAAACGCGTTTTGGCACAAATCCATGTGCGGGTGCTAAAAAGAGCAGCATTGGCATGCTTTTCACGTCGTTTGGTAGAAATCCACACGTGTGTTCTGCCAAAAGCACCATTTGCATGCATGTCGTGTGCTTTTGCAGAAAACTGCATCCGCGTCTACCAAAAGTTGCATATGCCTGCTTAAAACTCGTTTTGACACATTTCCATGTGCTGGTTCTAAAAAGAGCAGCATTGGCATGCTTTTCACGTCGTTTGGTAGAAATCCACACGCGCGTTCTGCCAAAAGCACCATTTGCATGCATATCGTGTGGTTTTGCAGAAAACTGCATCCGCGTCTACCAAAAGCTTAAAACGCGTTTTGGCACAAATCCATGTGCGGGTGCTAAAAAGAGCAGCATTGGTATGCTTCTCACGTCGTTTGGTAGAAATCCACACGGGCGTTCTGCCAAAAGCACCATTTGCATGCATATCGTGTGGTTTTGCAGAAAACTGCATCCGCATCTACCAAAAGATGCATATGCATGCTTAAAACGCGTTTTGGCTCAAATCCATGTGCGGGTTCTAAAAAGAGCAGCATTGGCATGCTTTTCACGTCGTTTGGTAGAAATCCACACGCGCGTTCTGCCAAAAGCACCATTTGCATGCATATCGTGTCGTTTTGCAGAAAACTGCATCTGCGTCTACCAAAAGTTGCATATGCATGCTTAAAACGCGTTTTGGCACAAATCCATGTGCGGCTTCTAAAAAGAGCAGCATTGGTATGCTTCTCACGTCGTTTGGTAGAAATCCACATGCGCGTTCTGCCAAAAGCACCATTTGCATGCATATCGTGTGGTTTTGCAGAAAACTGCATCCGCGTCTACCAAAAGCTTAAAACGCGTTTTGGCACAAATCCATGTGCGGGTGCTAAAAAGAGTAGCATTGGCATGCTTTTCACGTCGTTTGGTAGAAATCCACACGTGTGCTGCCAAAAGCACCATTTGCATGCATATCGTGTGCTTTTGCAGAAAACTGCATCCGCGTCTACCAAAAGTTGCATATGCCTGCTTAAAACGCGTTTTGGCACATATCCATGTGCTGGTTCTAAAAAGAGCAGCATTGGCATCGCTTTTCACGTCCGTTGGTAGAAATCCACACGCGCGTTCTGCCAAAAGCGCCATTTGCATGCATATCGTGTGGTTTGCAGAAAACTGCATCCGCGTCTACCAAAAGCTTAAAACGCGTTTTGGCAGCAAATCCATGAGCGGGTTCTAAAAAGAGCAGCATTGGCATGCTTTTCACGTCGTTTTGGTAGAAATCCACACGCGCGTTCTGCCAAAAGCCCCATTTGCATGCATATCGTGTGGTTTGCAGAAAACTGCATCCGCGTCTACCAAAACTTGCATATGCATGCTTAAAACGCGTTTTGGCACAAATCCATGTGCGGCTTCTAAAAAGAGCAGCATTGGCATGCTTTTCATGTCGTTTGGTAGAAATCCACACGCGCGTTCTGCCAAAAGCACCATTTGCATGCATATCGTGTGGTTTTGCAGAAAACTGCATCCGCGTCTACCAAAAGCTTAAAACGCGTTTTGGCACAAATCCATGTGCGGGTGCTAAAAAGAGCAGCATTGGTATGCTTCTCACGTCGTTTGGTAGAAATCCACACGGGCGTTCTGCCAAAAGCACCATTTGATGCATATCGTGTGGTTTTGCAGAAAACTGCATACGCATCTACCAAAAGATGCATATGCATGCTTAAAACACGTTTTGGCTCAAATCCATGTGCGGGTTCTAAAAAGAGCAGCATTGGCATGCTTTTCACGTCGTTTGGTAGAAATCCACACGCGCGTTCTGCCAAAAGCACCATTTGCATGCATTATCGTGTGGTTTGCAAAAAACTGCATCTGCATCTACCAAAAGTTGCATATGCATGCTTAAAACGCGTTTTGGCACAAATCCATGTGCGGCTTCTAAAAAGAGCAGCATTGGCATGCTTTTCACGTCGTTTGGTAGAAATCCACACGCGCGTTCTGCCAAAAGCACCATTTGCATGCATATCGTGTGGGTTTTGCAGAAAACTGCATCCGCGTCTAGCAAAACTTGCATATGCATGCTTAAAACGCGTTTTGGCACAAATCCATGTGCGGCTTCTAAAAAGAGCAGCATTGGCATGCTTTTCATGTCGTTTGTAGAAATCCACACGATCCGCGTTCTGCCAAAGCACCATTTGCATGCATAGTGTGGTTTTGCAGAAAACTGCATCCGCATCTACCAAAAGATGCATATGCATGCTTAAAACGCGTTTTGGCTCAAATCCATGTGCGGGTTCTAAAAAGAGCAGCATTGGCATGCTTTTCACGTCGTTTGGTAGAAATCCACACGCGCGTTCTGCCAAAAGCCCCATTTGCATGCATATCGTGTGGCTTTGCAGAAAACTGCATCCGCGTCTACCAAAACTTGCATATGCAAGCTTAAAACGCGTTTTGGCACAAATCCATGTGCGGGTTCTAAAAAGAGCAGATTGGCCTGCTTTTCACGTCGTTTAGTAGAAATCCACACGCGCGTTCTGCCAAGAGCACCATTTGCATGAATATCTTGTGGTTTTGCAGAAAACTGCGTCCGCATCTACCAAAAGATGCATATGCATGCTTAAAACGCGTTTTGGCTCAAATCCATGTGCGGGTTCAAAAAAGAGCAGCAATGGCATGCTTTTCACGTCGTTTGGTAGAAATCCACACGCGCGTTCTGCCAAAAGCACCATTTGCATGCATATCGTGTGGTTTTGCAGAAAACTGCATCCGCGTCTACCAAAACTTGCATATGCATGCTTAAAACGCGTTTTGGCACAAATCCACGTGCGGCTTCTATAAAGAGCAGCATTGGCATGCTTTTCACGTCGTTTGGTAGAAATCCACACGCGCGTTCTGCCAAAAGCACCATTTGCATGCATATCGTGTGGTTTTGCAGAAAACTGCATCCGCGTCTACCAAAAGATGCATAAGCGTGGTTAAAACGCGTTTTGGCACAAATCCATGTGCGGGTTCTAAAAAGAGCAGCATTGGCATGCTTTTCACGTCGTTTGGTAGAAATCCACACGCGCGTTCTGCCAAAAGCACCATTTGCATGCATATCGTGTGGTTTTGCAGAAAACTGCATCCGCGTCTACCAAAAGATGCATAAGCGTGGTTAAAACGCGTTTTGGCACAAATCCATGTGCGGGTTCTAAAAAGAGCAGCATTGGCATGCTTTTCACGTCGTTTGGTAGAAATCCACACGCGCGTTCTGCCAAAAGCACCATTTGGATGCATATCGTGTGGTTTTGCAGAAAACTGCGTCCGCGTCTACCAAAAGGTGCATGTGCTTGCTTAAAACGCGTTTTGGCACAAATCCATGTGCGGGTGCTAAAAAGAGCAGTATTGGCATGCTTTTCACGTCGTTTGGTAGAAATCCGCACGCGCGTTCTGCCAAAAGCACCATTTGCATGCATATCGTGTGGTTTTGCAGAAAACTGCATCCGTGTCTACCAAAAGATGCATATGCATGCTTAAAACGCGTTTTGGCACAAATCCATGTGCGGGTGCTAAAAACAGCAGCATTGGCATGCTTTTCACGTCGTTTGGTAGAAATCCACACGCGCGTACTGCCAAAAGCACCATTTGCATGCATATCGTGTGGTTTTGCAGAAAACTGCATCCGCGTCTACCAAAAGTTGCATATGCATGCTTAACACGCGTTTTGGCACAAATCCATGTGCGGGTTCTAAAAAGAGCAGCATTGGCATGCTTTTCACGTCGTTTGGTAGAAATCCACACAGCGTTCTGCCAAAAGCACTATTTGCATGCATATCGTGTGGTTTTGCAGAAAACTGCATCCGTGTCTAACAAAAGATGCATATGCATGCTTAAAACGCGTTTTGGCACAAATCCATGTGCGGGTGCTAAAAGAGCAGCATTGGCATGCTTTTCACGTCGTTTGGTAGAAATCCACACGTGTGTTCTGCCAAAAGCACCATTTGCATGCATGTCGTGTGCTTTTGCAGAAAACTGCATCCGCGTCTACCAAAAGTTGCATATGCCTGCTTAAAACTCGTTTTGACACATTTCCATGTGCTGGTTCTAAAAAGAGCAGCATTGGCATGCTTTTCACGTCGTTTGGTAGAAATCCACACGCGCGTTCTGCCAAAAGCACCATTTGCATGCATATCGTGTGGTTTTGCAGAAAACTGCATCCGCGTCTACCAAAAGCTTAAAACGCGTTTTGGCACAAATCCATGTGCGGGTGCTAAAAAGAGCAGCATTGGTATGCTTCTCACGTCGTTTGGTAGAAATCCACACGGGCGTTCTGCCAAAAGCACCATTTGCATGCATATCGTGTGGTTTTGCAGAAAACTGCATCCGCATCTACCAAAACTTGCATATGCAAGCTTAAAACGCGTTTTGGCACAAATCCATGTGCGGGTTCTAAAAAGAGCAGATTGGCCTGCTTTTCACGTCGTTTAGTAGAAATCCACACGCGCGTTCTGCCAAGAGCACCATTTGCATGAATATCTTGTGGTTTTGCAGAAAACTGCGTCCGCATCTACCAAAAGATGCATATGCATGCTTAAAACGCGTTTTGGCACAAATCCATGTGCGGGTGCTAAAAAGAGCAGCATTGGCATGCTTTTCACGTCGTTTGGTAGAAATCCACACTTGTGTTCTGCCAAAAGCACCATTTGCATGCATATCGTGTGGTTTTGCAGAAAACTGCATCCGCGTCTACCAAAAGATGCATATGTATGCTTAAAACGCGTTTTGGCACAAATCCATGTGCAGGTGCTAAAAAGAGCAGCATTGGCATGCTTTTCACGTCGTTTGGTAGAAATCCACACGCGCGTTCTGCCAAAAGCACCATTTGCGTGCATATCGTGTGGTTTTGCAGAAAACTGCATCCGTGTCTAACAAAAGATGCATATGCATGCTTAAAACGCGTTTTGGCACAAATCCATGTGCGGGTGCTAAAAAGAGCAGCATTGGCATGCTTTTCACGTCGTTTGGTAGAAATCCACACGTGTGTTCTGCCAAAAGCACCATTTGCATGCATGTCGTGTGCTTTTGCAGAAAACTGCATCCGCGTCTACCAAAAGTTGCATATGCCTGCTTAAAACTCGTTTTGACACATTTCCATGTGCTGGTTCTAAAAAGAGCAGCATTGGCATGCTTTTCACGTCGTTTGGTAGAAATCCACACGCGCGTTCTGCCAAAAGCACCATTTGCATGCATATCGTGTGGTTTTGCAGAAAACTGCATCCGCGTCTACCAAAAGCTTAAAACGCGTTTTGGCACAAATCCATGTGCGGGTGCTAAAAAGAGCAGCATTGGTATGCTTCTCACGTCGTTTGGTAGAAATCCACACGGGCGTTCTGCCAAAAGCACCATTTGCATGCATATCGTGTGGTTTTGCAGAAAACTGCATCCGCATCTACCAAAAGATGCATATGCATGCTTAAAACGCGTTTTGGCTCAAATCCATGTGCGGGTTCTAAAAAGAGCAGCATTGGCATGCTTTTCACGTCGTTTGGTAGAAATCCACACGCGCGTTCTGCCAAAAGCACCATTTGCATGCATATCGTGTCGTTTTGCAGAAAACTGCATCTGCGTCTACCAAAAGTTGCATATGCATGCTTAAAACGCGTTTTGGCACAAATCCATGTGCGGCTTCTAAAAAGAGCAGCATTGGTATGCTTCTCACGTCGTTTGGTAGAAATCCACATGCGCGTTCTGCCAAAAGCACCATTTGCATGCATATCGTGTGGTTTTGCAGAAAACTGCATCCGCGTCTACCAAAAGCTTAAAACGCGTTTTGGCACAAATCCATGTGCGGGTGCTAAAAAGAGTAGCATTGGCATGCTTTTCACGTCGTTTGGTAGAAATCCACACGTGTGCTGCCAAAAGCACCATTTGCATGCATATCGTGTGCTTTTGCAGAAAACTGCATCCGCGTCTACCAAAAGTTGCATATGCCTGCTTAAAACGCGTTTTGGCACATATCCATGTGCTGGTTCTAAAAAGAGCAGCATTGGCATGCTTTTCACGTCGTTTGGTAGAAATCCACACGCGCGTTCTGCCAAAAGCGCCATTTGCATGCATATCGTGTGGTTTTGCAGAAAACTGCATCCGCGTCTACCAAAAGCTTAAAACGCGTTTTGGCACAAATCCATGAGCGGGTTCTAAAAAGAGCAGCATTGGCATGCTTTTCACGTCGTTTGGTAGAAATCCACACGCGCGTTCTGCCAAAAGCCCCATTTGCATGCATATCGTGTGGTTTTGCAGAAAACTGCATCCGCGTCTACCAAAACTTGCATATGCATGCTTAAAACGCGTTTTGGCACAAATCCATGTGCGGCTTCTAAAAAGAGCAGCATTGGCATGCTTTTCATGTCGTTTGGTAGAAATCCACACGCGCGTTCTGCCAAAAGCACCATTTGCATGCATATCGTGTGGTTTTGCAGAAAACTGCATCCGCGTCTACCAAAAGCTTAAAACGCGTTTTGGCACAAATCCATGTGCGGGTGCTAAAAAGAGCAGCATTGGTATGCTTCTCACGTCGTTTGGTAGAAATCCACACGGGCGTTCTGCCAAAAGCACCATTTGCATGCATATCGTGTGGTTTTGCAGAAAACTGCATACGCATCTACCAAAAGATGCATATGCATGCTTAAAACACGTTTTGGCTCAAATCCATGTGCGGGTTCTAAAAAGAGCAGCATTGGCATGCTTTTCACGTCGTTTGGTAGAAATCCACACGCGCGTTCTGCCAAAAGCACCATTTGCATGCATATCGTGTGGTTTTGCAAAAAACTGCATCTGCATCTACCAAAAGTTGCATATGCATGCTTAAAACGCGTTTTGGCACAAATCCATGTGCGGCTTCTAAAAAGAGCAGCATTGGCATGCTTTTCACGTCGTTTGGTAGAAATCCACACGCGCGTTCTGCCAAAAGCACCATTTGCATGCATATCGTGTGGTTTTGCAGAAAACTGCATCCGCGTCTAGCAAAACTTGCATATGCATGCTTAAAACGCGTTTTGGCACAAATCCATGTGCGGCTTCTAAAAAGAGCAGCATTGGCATGCTTTTCATGTCGTTTGGTAGAAATCCACACGCGCGTTCTGCCAAAAGCACCATTTGCATGCATATCGTGTGGTTTTGCAGAAAACTGCATCCGCATCTACCAAAAGATGCATATGCATGCTTAAAACGCGTTTTGGCTCAAATCCATGTGCGGGTTCTAAAAAGAGCAGCATTGGCATGCTTTTCACGTCGTTTGGTAGAAATCCACACGCGCGTTCTGCCAAAAGCCCCATTTGCATGCATATCGTGTGGCTTTGCAGAAAACTGCATCCGCGTCTACCAAAACTTGCATATGCAAGCTTAAAACGCGTTTTGGCACAAATCCATGTGCGGGTTCTAAAAAGAGCAGATTGGCCTGCTTTTCACGTCGTTTAGTAGAAATCCACACGCGCGTTCTGCCAAGAGCACCATTTGCATGCATATCGTGTGGTTTTGCAGAAAACTGCATCCGTGTCTACCAAAAGATGCATATGCATGCTTAAAACGCGTTTTGGCACAAATCCATGTGCGGGTGCTAAAAACAGCAGCATTGGCATGCTTTTCACGTCGTTTGGTAGAAATCCACACGCGCGTACTGCCAAAAGCACCATTTGCATGCATATCGTGTGGTTTTGCAGAAAACTGCATCCGCGTCTACCAAAAGTTGCATATGCATGCTTAACACGCGTTTTGGCACAAATCCATGTGCGGGTTCTAAAAAGAGCAGCATTGGCATGCTTTTCACGTCGTTTGGTAGAAATCCACACAGCGTTCTGCCAAAAGCACTATTTGCATGCATATCGTGTGGTTTTGCAGACAACTGCATCCGCGTCTACCAAAAGATGCATATGCATGGTTAAAACGCGTTTTGGCACAAATCCACGTGCGGGTTCTAAACAGAGCAGCATTGGCATGCTTTTCACGTCGTTTGGTAGAAATCCACACGCCCGTTCTGCCAAAAGCACCATTTGCATGCATATCGTGTGGTTTTGCAGAAAACTGCATCCGCGTCTACCAAAACTTGCATATGCATGCTTAAAACGCGTTTTGGCACAAATCCATGTGCGGCTTCTAAAAAGAGCAGCATTGGCATGCTTTTCATGTCGTTTGGTAGAAATCCACACGCGCGTTCTGCCAAAAGCACGATTTGCATGCATATCGTGTGGTTTTGCAAAAAACTGCATCCGCATCTACCAAAAGATGCATATGCATGCTTAAAACGCGTTTTGGCTCAAATCCATGTGCGGGTTCTAAAAAGAGCAGCATTGGCATGCTTTTCACGTCGTCTGGTAGAAATCCACACGCGCGTTCTGCCAAAAGCACCATTTGCATGCATATCGTGTGGTTTTGCAGAAAACTGCATCCGCGTCTACCAAAACTTGCATATGCATGCTTAAAACGCGTTTTGGCACAAATCCATGTGCGGCTTCTATAGAGAGCAGCATTGGCATGCTTTTCACGTCGTTTGGTAGAAATCCACACGCGCGTTCTGCCAAAAGCACCATTTGCATGCATATCGTGTGGTTTTGCAGAAAACTGCATCCGCGTCTACCAAAAGATGCATAAGCGTGGTTAAAACGCGTTTTGGCACAAATCCATGTGCGGGTTCTAAAAAGAGCAGCATTGGCATGCTTTTCACGTCGTTTGGTAGAAATCCACACGGGCGTTCTGCCAAAAGCACCATTTGGATGCATATCGTGTGGTTTTGCAGAAAACTGCGTCCGCGTCTACCAAAAAGTGCATGTGCTTGCTTAAAACGCGTTTTGGCACAAATCCATGTGCAGGTGCTAAAAAGAGCAGCATCGGCATGCTTTTCACATCGTTTGGTAGAACTTCACACGCGCGTTCTGCCAAAAGCACCATTTGCATGCATATCGTGTGGTTTTGCAGAAAACTGCATCCGTGTCTACCAAAAGATGCATATGCATGCTTAAAACGCGTTTTGGCACAAATCCATGTGCGGGTTTCAAAAAGAGCAGCATTGGCATGCTTTTCACGTCGTTTGGTAGAAATCCGCACGCGCGTTCTGCCAAAAGCACCATTTGCATGCATATCGTGTGGTTTTGCAGAAAACTGCATCCGTGTCTAACAAAAGATGCATATGCAAGCTTAAAACGCGTTTTGGCACAAATCCATGTGCGGGTGCTAAAAAGAGCAGCATTGGCATGCTTTTCACGTCGTTTGGTAGAAATCCACACGTGTGTTCTGCCAAAAGCACCATTTGCATGCATATCGTGTGCTTTTGCAGAAAACTGCATCCGCGTCTACCAAAAGTTGCATATGCCTACTTAAAACGCGTTTTGGCACATATCCATGTGCTGGTTCTAAAAAGAGCAGCATTGGCATGCTTTTCACGTCGTTTGGTAGAAATCCACACGCGCGTTCTGCCAAAAGCACTATTTGCATGCATATCGTGTGGTTTTGCAGAAAACTTGCATCCGCGTCTACCAAAAGCTTAAAACGCGTTTTGGCACAAATCCATGAGCGGGTTCTAAAAAGAGCAGCATTGGCATGCTTTTCACGTCGTTTGGTAGAAATCCACACGCGCGTTCTGCCAAAAGCCCCATTTGCATGCATATCGTGTGGTTTTGCAGAAAACTGCATCCGCGTCTACCAAAACTTGCATATGCATGCTTAAAACGCGTTTTGGCACAAATCCATGTGCGGCTTCTAAAAAGAGCAGCATTGGCATGCTTTTCATGTCGTTTGGTAGAAATCCACACGCGCGTTCTGCCAAAAGCACCATTTGCATGCATATCGTGTGGTTTTGCAGAAAACTGCATCCGCGTCTACCAAAAGCTTAAAACGCGTTTTGGCACAAATCCATGTGCGGCTTCTAAAAAGAGCAGCATTGGCATGCTTTTCATGTCGTTTGGTAGAAATCCACACGGGCGTTCTGCCAAAAGCACCATTTGCATGCATATCGTGTGGTTTTGCAGACAACTGCATCCGCGTCTACCAAAAGATGTATATGCATGGTTAAAACGCGTTTTGGCACAAATCCACGTGCGGGTTCTAAACAGAGCAGCATTGGCATGCTTTTCATGTCGTTTGGTAGAAATCCACACGCCCGTTCTGCCAAAAGCACCATTTGCATGCATATCGTGTGGTTTTGCAGAAAACTGCATCCGCGTCTACCAAAACTTGCATATGCATGCTTAAAACGCGTTTTGGCACAAATCCATGTGCGGCTTCTAAAAAGAGCAGCATTGGCATGCTTTTCATGTCGTTTGGTAGAAATCCACACGCGCGTTCTGCCAAAAGCACCATTTGCATGCATATCGTGTGGTTTCGCAAAAAACTGCATCCGCATCTACCAAAAGATGCATATGCATGCTTAAAACGCGTTTTGGCTCAAATCCATGTGCGGGTTCTAAAAAGAGCAGCATTGGCATGCTTTTCACGTCGTTTGGTAGAAATCCACACGCGCGTTCTGCCAAAAGCACCATTTGCATGCATATCGTGTGGTTTTGCAGAAAACTGCATCCGCGTCTACCAAAACTTGCATATGCATGCTTAAAACGCGTTTTGGCACAAATCCATGTGCGGCTTCTATAGAGAGCAGCATTGGCATGCTTTTCACGTCGTTTGGTAGAAATCCACACGCGCGTTCTGCCAAAAGCACCATTTGCATGCATATCGTGTGGTTTTGCAGAAAACTGCATCCGCGTCTACCAAAAGATGCATAAGCGTGGTTAAAACGCGTTTTGGCACAAATCCATGTGCGGGTTCTAAAAAGAGCAGCATTGGCATGCTTTTCACGGCGTTTGGTAGAAATCCACACGGGCGTTCTGCCAAAAGCACCATTTGCATGCATATCGTGTGGTTTTGCAGAAAACTGCATCCGCGTCTACCAAAAGATGCATATGCATGCTTAAAACGCGTTTTGGCACAAATCCATGTGCGGGTGCTAAAAAGAGCAGCATTGGCATGCTTTTCACGTCGTTTGGTAGAAATCCACACGCGCGTTCTGCCAAAAGCCCCATTTGCATGCATATCGTGTGGCTTTGCAGAAAACTGCATCCGCGTCTACCAAAACTTGCATATGCAAGCTTAAAACGCGTTTTGGCACAAATCCATGTGCGGGTTCTAAAAAGAGCAGATTGGCCTGCTTTTCACGTCGTTTGGTAGAAATCCACACGCGCGTTCTGCCAAGAGCACCATTTGCATGCATATCTTGTGGTTTTGCAGAAAACTGCGTCCGCATCTACCAAAAGATGCATATGCATGCTTAAAACGCGTTTTGGCTCAAATCCATGTGCGGGTTCAAAAAAGAGCAGCATTGGCATGCTTTTCACGTCGTTTGGTAGAAATCCACACGCGCGTTCTGCCAAAAGCACCATTTGCATGCATATCGTGTGGTTTTGCAGAAAACTGCATCCGCGTCTACCAAAACTTGCATATGCATGCTTAAAACGCGTTTTGGCACAAATCCACGTGCGGCTTCTATAAAGAGCAGCATTGGCATGCTTTTCACGTCGTTTGGTAGAAATCCACACGCGCGTTCTGCCAAAAGCACCATTTGCATGCATATCGTGTGGTTTTGCAGAAAACTGCATCCGCGTCTACCAAAAGATGCATAAGCGTGGTTAAAACGCGTTTTGGCACAAATCCATGTGCGGGTTCTAAAAAGAGCAGCATTGGCATGCTTTTCACGTCGTTTGGTAGAAATCCACACGCGCGTTCTGCCAAAAGCACCATTTGGATGCATATCGTGTGGTTTTGCAGAAAACTGCGTCCGCGTCTACCAAAAGGTGCATGTGCTTGCTTAAAACGCGTTTTGGCACAAATCCATGAGCGGGTTCTAAAAAGAGCAGCATTGGCATGCTTTTCACGTCGTTTGGTAGAAATCCACACGCGCGTTCTGCCAAAAGCCCCATTTGCATGCATATCGTGTGGTTTTGCAGAAAACTGCATCCGCGTCTACCAAAACTTGCATATGCATGCTTAAAACGCGTTTTGGCACAAATCCATGTGCGGCTTCTAAAAAGAGCAGCATTGGCATGCTTTTCATGTCGTTTGGTAGAAATCCACACGCGCGTTCTGCCAAAAGCACCATTTGCAGGCATATCGTGTGGTTTTGCAGAAAACTGCATCCGCGTCTACCAAAAGCTTAAAACGCGTTTTGGCACAAATCCATGTGCGGGTGCTAAAAAGAGCAGCATTGGTATGCTTCTCACGTCGTTTGGTAGAAATCCACACGGGCGTTCTGCCAAAAGCACCATTTGCATGCATATCGTGTGGTTTTGCAGAAAACTGCATACGCATCTACCAAAAGATGCATATGCATGCTTAAAACACGTTTTGGCTCAAATCCATGTGCGGGTTCTAAAAAGAGCAGCATTGGCATGCTTTTCACGTCGTTTGGTAGAAATCCACACGCGCGTTCTGCCAAAAGCACCATTTGCATGCATATCGTGTGGTTTTGCAA
This sequence comes from Dermacentor albipictus, assembly GCF_038994185.2. Lineage (NCBI taxonomy): Eukaryota > Metazoa > Arthropoda > Arachnida > Ixodida > Ixodidae > Dermacentor > Dermacentor albipictus. The sequence continues at coordinate 17,493 of NW_027225831.1, read as the reverse complement.
AAAACTGCATCTGCGTCTACCAAAAGTTGCATATGCATGCTTAAAACGCGTTTTGGCACAAATCCATGTGCGGCTTCTAAAAAGAGCAGCATTGGCATGCTTTTCACGTCGTTTGGTAGAAATCCACACGCCCGTTCTGCCAAAAGCACCATTTGCATGCATATCGTGTGGTTTTGCAGAAAACTGCATCCGCGTCTACCAAAACTTGCATATGCATGCTTAAAACGCGTTTTGGCACAAATCCATGTGCGGCTTCTAAAAAGAGCAGCATTGGCATGCTTTTCATGTCGTTTGGTAGAAATCCACACGCGCGTTCTGCCAAAAGCACGATTTGCATGCATATCGTGTGGTTTTGCAAAAAACTGCATCCGCATCTACCAAAAGATGCATATGCATGCTTAAAACGCGTTTTGGCTCAAATCCATGTGCGGGTTCTAAAAAGAGCAGCATTGGCATGCTTTTCACGTCGTTTGGTAGAAATCCACACGCGCGTTCTGCCAAAAGCACCATTTGCATGCATATCGTGTGGTTTTGCAGAAAACTGCATCCGCGTCTACCAAAAGATGCATAAGCGTGGTTAAAACGCGTTTTGGCACAAATCCATGTGCGGGTTCTAAAAAGAGCAGCATTGGCATGCTTTTCACGGCGTTTGGTAGAAATCCACACGGGCGTTCTGCCAAAAGCACCATTTGCATGCATATCGTGTGGTTTTGCAGAAAACTGCATCCGCGTCTACCAAAAGATGCATATGCATGCTTAAAACGCGTTTTGGCACAAATCCATGTGCGGGTGCTAAAAAGAGCAGCATTGGCATGCTTTTCACGTCGTTTGGTAGAAATCCACACGCGCGTTCTGCCAAAAGCCCCATTTGCATGCATATCGTGTGGCTTTGCAGAAAACTGCATCCGCGTCTACCAAAACTTGCATATGCAAGCTTAAAACGCGTTTTGGCACAAATCCATGTGCGGGTTCTAAAAAGAGCAGATTGGCCTGCTTTTCACGTCGTTTGGTAGAAATCCACACGCGCGTTCTGCCAAGAGCACCATTTGCATGCATATCTTGTGGTTTTGCAGAAAACTGCGTCCGCATCTACCAAAAGATGCATATGCATGCTTAAAACGCGTTTTGGCTCAAATCCATGTGCGGGTTCAAAAAAGAGCAGCATTGGCATGCTTTTCACGTCGTTTGGTAGAAATCCACACGCGCGTTCTGCCAAAAGCACCATTTGCATGCATATCGTGTGGTTTTGCAGAAAACTGCATCCGCGTCTACCAAAACTTGCATATGCATGCTTAAAACGCGTTTTGGCACAAATCCACGTGCGGCTTCTATAAAGAGCAGCATTGGCATGCTTTTCACGTCGTTTGGTAGAAATCCACACGCGCGTTCTGCCAAAAGCACCATTTGCATGCATATCGTGTGGTTTTGCAGAAAACTGCATCCGCGTCTACCAAAAGATGCATAAGCGTGGTTTAAAACGCGTTTTGGCACAAATCCATGTGCGGGTTCTAAAAAGAGCAGCATTGCATGCTTTTCACGTCGTTTGGTAGAAATCCACACGCGCGTTCTGCCAAAAGCACCATTTGGATGCATATCGTGTGGTTTTGCAGAAAACTGCGTCCGCGTCTACCAAAAGGTGCATGTGCTTGCTTAAAACGCGTTTGGCACAAATCCATGAGCGGGTTCTAAAAAGAGCAGCATTGGCATGCTTTTCACGTCGTTTGGTAGAAATCCACACGCGCGTTCTGCCAAAGCCCCATTTGCATGCATATCGTGTAGTTTTGCAGAAAACTGCATCCGCGTCTACCAAAACTTGCATATGCATGCTTAAAACGCGTTTTGGCACAAATCATGTGCGGCTTCTAAAAAGAGCAGCATTGGCATGCTTTTCATGTCGTTTGGTAGAAATCCACACGCGCGTTCTGCCAAAAGCACCATTTGCAGGCATATCGTGTGGTTTTGCAGAAAACTGCATCCGCGTCTACCAAAAGCTTAAACGCGTTTTGGCACAAATCCATGTGCGGGTGCTAAAAAGAGCAGCATTGGTATGCTTCTCACGTCGTTTGGTAGAAATCCACACGGGCGTTCTGCCAAAGCACCATTTGCATGCATATCGTGTGGTTTTGCAGAAAACTGCATACGCATCTACCAAAAGATGCATATGCATGCTTAAAACACGTTTTGGCTCAAATCCATGTGCGGGTTCTAAAAAGAGCAGCATTGGCATGCTTTTCACGTCGTTTGGTAGAAATCCACACGCGCGTTCTGCCAAAAGCACCATTTGCATGCATATCGTGTGGTTTTGCAAAAAACTGCATCTGCGTCTACCAAAAGTTGCATATGCATGCTTAAAACGCGTTTTGGCACAAATCCATGTGCGGCTTCTAAAAAGAGCAGCATTGGCATGCTTTTCACGTCGTTTGGTAGAAATCCACACGCCCGTTCTGCCAAAAGCACCATTTGCATGCATATCGTGTGGTTTTGCAGAAAACTGCATCCGCGTCTACCAAAACTTGCATATGCATGCTTAAAACGCGTTTTGGCACAAATCCATGTGCGGCTTCTAAAAAGAGCAGCATTGGCATGCTTTTCATGTCGTTTGGTAGAAATCCACACGCGCGTTCTGCCAAAAGCACGATTTGCATGCATATCGTGTGGTTTTGCAAAAAACTGCATCCGCATCTACCAAAAGATGCATATGCATGCTTAAAACGCGTTTTGGCTCAAATCCATGTGCGGGTTCTAAAAAGAGCAGCATTGGCATGCTTTTCACGTCGTTTGGTAGAAATCCACACGCGCGTTCTGCCAAAAGCACCATTTGCATGCATATCGTGTGGTTTTGCAGAAAACTGCATCCGCGTCTACCAAAACTTGCATATGCATGCTTAAAACGCGTTTTGGCACAAATCCATGTGCGGCTTCTATAGAGAGCAGCATTGGCATGCTTTTCACGTCGTTTGGTAGAAATCCACACGCGCGTTCTGCCAAAAGCACCATTTGCATGCATATCGTGTGGTTTTGCAGAAAACTGCATCCGCGTCTACCAAAAGATGCATAAGCGTGGTTAAAACGCGTTTTGGCACAAATCCATGTGCGGGTTCTAAAAAGAGCAGCATTGGCATGCTTTTCACGTCGTTTGGTAGAAATCCACACGGGCGTTCTGCCAAAAGCACCATTTGGATGCATATCGTGTGGTTTTGCAGAAAACTGCGTCCGCGTCTACCAAAAAGTGCATGTGCTTGCTTAAAACGCGTTTTGGCACAAATCCATGTGCAGGTGCTAAAAAGAGCAGCATCGGCATGCTTTTCACATCGTTTGGTAGAACTTCACACGCGCGTTCTGCCAAAAGCACCATTTGCATGCATATCGTGTGGTTTTGCAGAAAACTGCATCCGTGTCTACCAAAAGATGCATATGCATGCTTAAAACGCGTTTTGGCACAAATCCATGTGCGGGTGCTAAAAAGAGCAGCATTGGCATGCTTTTCACGTCGTTTGGTAGAAATCCACACGTGTGTTCTGCCAAAAGCACCATTTGCATGCATATCGTGTGCTTTTGCAGAAAACTGCATCCGCGTCTACCAAAAGTTGCATATGCCTACTTAAAACGCGTTTTGGCACATATCCATGTGCTGGTTCTAAAAAGAGCAGCATTGGCATGCTTTTCACGTCGTTTGGTAGAAATCCACACGCGCGTTCTGCCAAAAGCACTATTTGCATGCATATCGTGTGGTTTTGCAGAAAACTGCATCCGCGTCTACCAAAAGCTTAAAACGCGTTTTGGCACAAATCCATGAGCGGGTTCTAAAAAGAGCAGCATTGGCATGCTTTTCACGTCGTTTGGTAGAAATCCACACGCGCGTTCTGCCAAAAGCCCCATTTGCATGCATATCGTGTGGTTTTGCAGAAAACTGCATCCGCGTCTACCAAAACTTGCATATGCATGCTTAAAACGCGTTTTGGCACAAATCCATGTGCGGCTTCTAAAAAGAGCAGACATTGGCATGCTTTTCATGTCGTTTGGTAGAAATCCACACGCGCGTTCTGCCAAAAGCACCATTTGCATGCATATCGTGTGGTTTTGCAGAAAACTGCATCCGCGTCTACCAAAAGCTTAAAACGCGTTTTGGCACAAATCCATGTGCGGCTTCTAAAAAGAGCAGCATTGGCATGCTTTTCATGTCGTTTGGTAGAAATCCACACGGGCGTTCTGCCAAAAGCACCATTTGCATGCATATCGTGTGGTTTTGCAGACAACTGCATCCGCGTCTACCAAAAGATGTATATGCATGGTTAAAACGCGTTTTGGCACAAATCCACGTGCGGGTTCTAAACAGAGCAGCATTGGCATGCTTTTCACGTCGTTTGGTAGAAATCCACACGCCCGTTCTGCCAAAAGCACCATTTGCATGCATATCGTGTGGTTTTGCAGAAAACTGCATCCGCGTCTACCAAAACTTGCATATGCATGCTTAAAACGCGTTTTGGCACAAATCCATGTGCGGCTTCTAAAAAGAGCAGCATTGGCATGCTTTTCATGTCGTTTGGTAGAAATCCACACGCGCGTTCTGCCAAAAGCACCATTTGCATGCATATCGTGTGGTTTTGCAAAAAACTGCATCCGCATCTACCAAAAGATGCATATGCATGCTTAAAACGCGTTTTGGCTCAAATCCATGTGCGGGTTCTAAAAAGAGCAGCATTGGCATGCTTTTCACGTCGTTTGGTAGAAATCCACACGCGCGTTCTGCCAAAAGCACCATTTGCATGCATATCGTGTGGTTTTGCAGAAAACTGCATCCGCGTCTACCAAAACTTGCATATGCATGCTTAAAACGCGTTTTGGCACAAATCCATGTGCGGCTTCTATAGAGAGCAGCATTGGCATGCTTTTCACGTCGTTTGGTAGAAATCCACACGCGCGTTCTGCCAAAAGCACCATTTGCATGCATATCGTGTGGTTTTGCAGAAAACTGCATCCGCGTCTACCAAAAGATGCATAAGCGTGGTTAAAACGCGTTTTGGCACAAATCCATGTGCGGGTTCTAAAAAGAGCAGCATTGGCATGCTTTTCACGGCGTTTGGTAGAAATCCACACGGGCGTTCTGCCAAAAGCACCATTTGCATGCATATCGTGTGGTTTTGCAGAAAACTGCATCCGCGTCTACCAAAAGATGCATATGCATGCTTAAAACGCGTTTTGCACAAATCCATGTGCGGGTGCTAAAAGAGCAGCATTGGCATGCTTTTCACGTCGTTTGGTAGAAATCCACACGCGCGTTCTGCCAAAAGCCCCATTTGCATGCATATCGTGTGGCTTTGCAGAAAACTGCATCCGCGTCTACCAAAACTTGCATATGCAAGCTTAAAACGCGTTTTGGCACAAATCCATGTGCGGGTTCTAAAAAGAGCAGATTGGCCTGCTTTTCACGTCGTTTGGTAGAAATCCACACGCGCGTTCTGCCAAGAGCACCATTTGCATGCATATCTTGTGGTTTTGCAGAAAACTGCGTCCGCATCTACCAAAAGATGCATATGCATGCTTAAAACGCGTTTTGGCTCAAATCCATGTGCGGGTTCAAAAAAGAGCAGCATTGGCATGCTTTTCACGTCGTTTGGTAGAAATCCACACGCGCGTTCTGCCAAAAGCACCATTTGCATGCATATCGTGTGGTTTTGCAGAAAACTGCATCCGCGTCTACCAAAACTTGCATATGCATGCTTAAAACGCGTTTTGGCACAAATCCACGTGCGGCTTCTATAAAGAGCAGCATTGGCATGCTTTTCACGTCGTTTGTAGAAATCCACACGCGCGTTCTGCCAAAAGCACCATTTGCATGCATATCGTGTGGTTTTGCAGAAAACTGCATCCGCGTCTACCAAAAGATGCATAAGCGTGGTTAAAACGCGTTTTTGGCACAAATCCATGTGCGGGTTCTAAAAAGAGCAGCATTGGCATGCTTTTCACGTCGTTTGGTAGAAATCCACACGCGCGTTCTGCCAAAAGCACCATTTGGATGCATATCGTGTGGTTTTTGCAGAAAACTGCGTCCGCGTCTACCAAAAGGTGCATGTGCTTGCTTAAAACGCGTTTTGGCACAAATCCATGTGCGGGTGCTAAAAAGAGCAGCATTGGCATGCTTTTCACGTCGTTTGGTAGAAATCCGCACGCGCGTTCTGCCAAAAGCACCATTTGCATGCATATCGTGTGGTTTTGCAGAAACTGCATCCGCGTCTACCAAAAGTTGCATATGCATGCTTAACACGCGTTTGGCACAAATCCATGTGCGGGTTCTAAAAAGAGCAGCATTGGCATGCTTTTCACGTCGTTTGTAGAAATCCACACAGCGTTCTGCCAAAAGCACTATTTGCATGCATATCGTGTGGTTTTGCAGACAACTGCATCCGCGTCTACCAAAAGATGCATATGCATGGTTAAAACGCGTTTTGGCACAAATCCACGTGCGGGTTCTAAACAGCACGTGAAAACAGACGTGAAAAGCATTGGCATGCTTTTCACGTCGTTTGGTAGAAATCCACACGCCCGTTCTGCCAAAAGCACCATTTGCATGCATATCGTGTGGTTTTGCAGAAAACTGCATCCGCGTCTACCAAAACTTGCATATGCATGCTTAAACGCGTTTTGGCACAAATCCATGTGCGGCTTCTAAAAAGAGCAGCATTGGCATGCTTTTCATGTCGTTTGGTAGAAATCCACACGCGCGTTCTGCCAAAAGCACCATTTGCATGCATATCGTGTGGTTTTGCAAAAAACTGCATCCGCATCTACCAAAAGATGCATATGCATGCTTAAAACGCATTTTGGCTCAAATCCATGTGCGGGTTCTAAAAAGAGCAGCATTGGCATGCTTTTCACGTCGTTTGGTAGAAATCCACACGCGCGTTCTGCCAAAAGCACCATTTGCATGCATATCGTGTGGTTTTGCAGAAAACTGCATCCGCGTCTACCAAACTTGCATATGCATGCTTAAAACGCGTTTTGGCACAAATCCATGTGCGGCTTCTATAGAGAGCAGCATTGGCATGCTTTTCACGTCGTTTGGTAGAAATCCACACGCGCGTTCTGCCAAAAGCACCATTTGCATGCATATCGTGTGGTTTTGCAGAAAACTGCATCCGCGTCTACCAAAAGATGCATAAGCGTGGTTAAAACGCGTTTTGGCACAAATCCATGTGCGGGTTCTAAAAAGAGCAGATTGGCCTGCTTTTCACGTCGTTTGGTAGAAATCCACACGCGCGTTCTGCAAAGAGCACCATTTGCATGCATATCTTGTGGCTTTGCAGAAAACTGCGTCCGCATCTACCAAAAGATGCATATGCATGCTTAAAACGCGTTTTGGCTCAAATCCATGTGCGGGTTCAAAAAAGAGCAGCATTGGCATGCTTTTCACGTCGTTTGGTAGAAATCCACACGCGCGTTCTGCCAAAAGCACCATTTGCATGCATATCGTGTGGTTTTTGCAGAAAACTGCATCCGCGTCTACCAAAACTTGCATATGCATGCTTAAAACGCGTTTTGGCACAAATCCACGTGCGGCTTCTATAAAGAGCAGCATTGGCATGCTTTTCACGTCGTTTGGTAGAAATCCACACGCGCGTTCTGCCAAAAGCACCATTTGCATGCATATCGTGTGGTTTTGCAGAAAACTGCATCCGCGTCTACCAAAAGATGCATAAGCGTGGTTAAAACGCGTTTTGGCACAAATCCATGTGCGGGTTCTAAAAGAGCAGCATTGGCATGCTTTTCACGTCGTTTGGTAGAAATCCACACGCGCGTTCTGCCAAAGCACCATTTGGATGCATATCGTGTGGTTTTGCAGAAAACTGCGTCCGCGTCTACCAAAAGGTGCATGTGCTTGCTTAAAACGCGTTTTGGCACAAATCCATGTGCGGGTGCTAAAAAGAGCCAGCATTGGCATGCTTTTCACGTCGTTTGGTAGAAATCCGCACGCGCGTTCTGCCAAAAGCACCATTTGCATGCATATCGTGTGGTTTTGCAGAAAACTGCATCCGTGTCTACCAAAAGATGCATATGCATGCTTAAAACGCGTTTTGGCACAAATCCATGTGCGGGTGCTAAAAACAGCAGCATTGGCATGCTTTTCACGTCGTTTGGTAGAAATCCACACGCGCGTACTGCAAAAGCACCATTTGCATGCATATCGTGTGGTTTTGCAGAAAACTGCATCCGCGTCTACCAAAAGTTGCATATGCATGCTTAACACGCGTTTTGGCACAAATCCATGTGCGGGTTCTAAAAAGAGCAGCATTGGCATGCTTTTCACGTCGTTTGGTAGAAATCCACACAGCGTTCTGCCAAAAGCACTATTTGCATGCATGTCGTGTGGTTTTGCAGACAACTGCATCCGCGTCTACCAAAAGATGTATATGCATGGTTAAAACGCGTTTTGGCACAAATCCACGTGCGGGTTCTAAACAGAGCAGCATTGGCATGCTTTTCACGTCGTTTGGTAGAAATCCACACGCCCGTTCTGCCAAAAGCACCATTTGCATGCATATCGTGTGGTTTTGCAGAAAACTGCATCCGCGTCTACCAAAACTTGCATATGCATGCTTAAAACGCGTTTTGGCACAAATCCATGTGCGGCTTCTAAAAAGAGCAGCATTGGCATGCTTTTCATGTCGTTTGGTAGAAATCCACACGCGCGTTCTGCCAAAAGCACCATTTGCATGCATATCGTGTGGTTTTGCAAAAAACTGCATCCGCATCTACCAAAAGATGCATATGCATGCTTAAAACGCGTTTTGGCTCAAATCCATGTGCGGGTTCTAAAAAGAGCAGCATTGGCATGCTTTTCACGTCGTTTGGTAGAAATCCACACGCGCGTTCTGCCAAAAGCACCATTTGCATGCATATCGTGTGGTTTTGCAGAAAACTGCATCCGCGTCTACCAAAACTTGCATATGCATGCTTAAAACGCGTTTTGGCACAAATCCATGTGCGGCTTCTATAGAGAGCAGCATTGGCATGCTTTTCACGTCGTTTGGTAGAAATCCACACGCGCGTTCTGCCAAGAGCACCATTTGCATGCATATCTTGTGGTTTTGCAGAAAACTGCGTCCGCATCTACCAAAAGATGCATATGCATGCTTTAAAACGCGTTTTGGCTCAAATCCATGTGCGGGTTCAAAAAAGAGCAGCATTGGCATGCTTTTCACGTCGTTTGGTAGAAATCCACACGCGCGTTCTGCCAAAAGCACCATTTGCATGCATATCGTGTGGTTTTGCAGAAAACTGCATCCGCGTCTACCAAAACTTGCATATGCATGCTTAAAACGCGTTTTGGCACAAATCCACGTGCGGCTTCTATAAAGAGCAGCATTGGCATGCTTTTCACGTCGTTTGGTAGAAATCCACACGCGCGTTCTGCCAAAAGCACCATTTGCATGCATATCGTGTGGTTTTGCAGAAAACTGCATCCGCGTCTACCAAAAGATGCATAAGCGTGGTTAAAACGCGTTTTGGCACAAATCCATGTGCGGGTTCTAAAAAGAGCAGCATTGGCATGCTTTTCACGTCGTTTGGTAGAAATCCACACGCGCGTTCTGCCAAAAGCACCATTTGGATGCATATCGTGTGGTTTTGCAGAAAACTGCGTCCGCGTCTACCAAAAGGTGCATGTGCTTGCTTAAAACGCGTTTTGGCACAAATCCATGTGCGGGTGCTAAAAAGAGCAGCATTGGCATGCTTTTCACGTCGTTTGGTAGAAATCCGCACGCGCGTTCTGCCAAAAGCACCATTTGCATGCATATCGTGTGGTTTTGCAGAAAACTGCATCCGCGTCTACCAAAAGTTGCATATGCATGCTTAACACGCGTTTTGGCACAAATCCATGTGCGGGTTCTAAAAAGAGCAGCATTGGCATGCTTTTCACGTCGTTTGGTAGAAATCCACACAGCGTTCTGCCAAAAGCACTATTTGCATGCATATCGTGTGGTTTTGCAGACAACTGCATCCGCATCTACCAAAAGATGCATAAGCGTGGTTAAAACGCGTTTTGGCACAAATCCATGTGCGGGTTCTAAAAGAGCAGATTGGCCTGCTTTTCACGTCGTTTGGTAGAAATCCACACGCGCGTTCTGCAAAGAGCACCATTTGCATGCATATCTTGTGGTTTTGCAGAAAACTGCGTCCGCATCTACCAAAAGATGCATATGCATGCTTAAAACGCGTTTTGGCTCAAATCCATGTGCGGGTTCAAAAAAGAGCAGCATTGGCATGCTTTTCACGTCGTTTGGTAGAAATCCACACGCGCGTTCTGCCAAAAGCACCATTTGCATGCATATCGTGTGGTTTTGCAGAAAACTGCATCCGCGTCTACCAAAACTTGCATATGCATGCTTAAAACGCGTTTTGGCACAAATCCACGTGCGGCTTCTATAAAGAGCAGCATTGGCATGCTTTTCACGTCGTTTGGTAGAATCCACACGCGCGTTCTGCCAAAAGCACCATTTGCATGCATATCGTGTGGTTTTGCAGAAAACTGCATCCGCGTCTACCAAAAGATGCATAAGCGTGGTTAAAACGCGTTTTGGCACAAATCCATGTGCGGGTTCTAAAAAGAGCAGCATTGGCATGCTTTTCACGTCGTTTGGTAGAAATCCACACGCGCGTTCTGCCAAAAGCACCATTTGGATGCATATCGTGTGGTTTTGCAGAAAACTGCGTCCGCGTCTACCAAAAGGTGCATGTGCTTGCTTAAAACGCGTTTTGCACAAATCCATGTGCGGGTGCTAAAAAGAGCAGCATTGGCATGCTTTTCACGTCGTTGGGTAGAAATCCGCACGCGCGTTCTGCCAAAAGCACCATTTGCATGCATATCGTGTGGTTTTGCAGAAAACTGCATCCGTGTCTACCAAAAGATGCATATGCATGCTTAAAACGCGTTTTGGCACAAATCCATGTGCGGGTGCTAAAAACAGCAGCATTGGCATGCTTTTCACGTCGTTTGGTAGAAATCCACACGCGCGTACTGCCAAAAGCACCATTTGCATGCATATCGTGTGGTTTTGCAGAAAACTGCATCCGCGTCTACCAAAAGTTGCATATGCATGCTTAACACGCGTTTTGGCACAAATCCATGTGCGGGTTCTAAAAAGAGCAGCATTGGCATGCTTTTCACGTCGTTTGGTAGAAATCCACACAGCGTTCTGCCAAAAGCACTATTTGCATGCATATCGTGTGGTTTTGCAGACAACTGCATCCGCGTCTACCAAAAGATGTATATGCATGGTTAAAACGCGTTTTGGCACAAATCCACGTGCGGGTTCTAAACAGAGCAGCATTGGCATGCTTTTCACGTCGTTTGGTAGAAATCCACACGCCCGTTCTGCCAAAGCACCATTTGCATGCATATCGTGTGGTTTTGCAGAAAACTGCATCCGCGTCTACCAAAACTTGCATATGCATGCTTAAAACGCGTTTTGGCACAAATCCATGTGCGGCTTCTAAAAAGAGCAGCATTGGCATGCTTTTCATGTCGTTTGGTAGAAATCCACACGCGCGTTCTGCCAAAAGCACCATTTGCATGCATATCGTGTGGTTTTGCAAAAAACTGCATCCGCATCTACCAAAAGATGCATATGCATGCTTAAAACGCGTTTTGGCTCAAATCCATGTGCGGGTTCTAAAAGAGCAGCATTGGCATGCTTTTCACGTCGTTTGGTAGAAATCCACACGCGCGTTCTGCCAAAAGCACCATTTGCATGCATATCGTGTGGTTTTGCAGAAAACTGCATCCGCGTCTACCAAAACTTGCATATGCATGCTTAAAACGCGTTTTGGCACAAATCCATGTGCGGCTTCTATAGAGAGCAGCATTGGCATGCTTTTCACGTCGTTTGGTAGAAATCCACACGCGCGTTCTGCCAAAAGCACCATTTGCATGCATATCGTGTGGTTTTGCAGAAAACTGCATCCGCGTCTACCAAAAGATGCATAAGCGTGGTTAAAACGCGTTTTGGCACAAATCCATGTGCGGGTTCTAAAAAGAGCAGCATTGGCATGCTTTTCACGGCGTTTGGTAGAAATCCACACGGGCGTTCTGCCAAAAGCACCATTTGGATGCATATCGTGTGGTTTTGCAGAAAACTGCGTCGCGTCTACCAAAAAGTGCATGTGCTTGCTTAAAACGCGTTTTGGCACAAATCCATGTGCAGGTGCTAAAAAGAGCAGCATCGGCATGCTTTTCACGTCATTTGGTAGAACTTCACACGCCCGTTCTGCCAAAAGCACCATTTGCATGCATATCGTGTGGTTTTGCAGAAAACTGCATCCGCGTCTACCAAAACTTGCATATGCATGCTTAAAACGCGTTTTGGCACAAATCCATGTGCGGCTTCTAAAAGAGCAGCATTGGCATGCTTTTCATGTCGTTTGGTAGAAATCCACACGCGCGTTCTGCCAAAAGCACGATTTGCATGCATATCGTGTGGTTTTGCAAAAAACTGCATCCGCATCTACCAAAAGATGCATATGCATGCTTAAAACGCGTTTTGGCTCAAATCCATGTGCGGGTTCTAAAAAGAGCAGCATTGGCATGCTTTTCACGTCGTTTGGTAGAAATCCACACGCGCGTTCTGCCAAAAGCACCATTTGCATGCATATCGTGTGGTTTTGCAGAAAACTGCATCCGCGTCTACCAAAACTTGCATATGCATGCTTAAAACGCGTTTTGGCACAAATCCACGTGCGGCTTCTATAAAGAGCAGCATTGGCATGCTTTTCACGTCGTTTGGTAGAAATCCACACGCGCGTTCTGCCAAAAGCACCATTTGCATGCATATCGTGTGGTTTTGCAGAAACTGCATCCGCGTCTACCAAAAGATGCATAAGCGTGGTTAAAACGCGTTTTGGCACAAATCCATGTGCGGGTTCTAAAAAGAGCAGCATTGGCATGCTTTTCACGTCGTTTGGTAGAAATCCACACGCGCGTTCTGCCAAAAGCACCATTTGGATGCATATCGTGTGGTTTGCAGAAAACTGCGTCCGCGTCTACCAAAGGTGCATGTGCTTGCTTAAAACGCGTTTTGGCACAAATCCATGTGCGGGTGCTAAAAAGAGCAGCATTGGCATGCTTTTCACGTCGTTTGGTAGAAATCCGCACGCGCGTTCTGCCAAAAGCACCATTTGCATGCATATCGTGTGGTTTTGCAGAAAACTGCATCCGCGTCTACCAAAAGTTGCATATGCATGCTTAACACGCGTTTTGGCACAAATCCATGTGCGGGTTCTAAAAAGAGCAGCATTGGCATGCTTTTCACGTCGTTTGGTAGAAATCCACACAGCGTTCTGCCAAAAGCACTATTTGCATGCATATCGTGTGGTTTTGCAGACAACTGCATCCGCATCTACCAAAAGATGCATAAGCGTGGTTAAAACGCGTTTTGGCACAAATCCATGTGCGGGTTCTAAAAAGAGCAGATTGGCCTGCTTTTCACGTCGTTTGGTAGAAATCCACACGCGCGTTCTGCAAAGAGCACCATTTGCATGCATATCTTGTGGTTTTGCAGAAAACTGCGTCCGCATCTACCAAAAGATGCATATGCATGCTTAAAACGCGTTTTGGCTCAAATCCATGTGCGGGTTCAAAAAAGAGCAGCATTGGCATGCTTTTCACGTCGTTTGGTAGAAATCCACACGCGCGTTCTGCCAAAAGCACCATTTGCATGCATATCGTGTGGTTTTGCAGAAAACTGCATCCGCGTCTACCAAAACTTGCATATGCATGCTTAAAACGCGTTTTGGCACAAATCCACGTGCGGCTTCTATAAAGAGCAGCATTGGCATGCTTTTCACGTCGTTTGGTAGAAATCCACACGCGCGTTCTGCCAAAAGCACCATTTGCATGCATATCGTGTGGTTTTGCAGAAAACTGCATCCGCGTCTACCAAAAGATGCATAAGCGTGGTTAAAACGCGTTTGGCACAAATCCATGTGCGGGTTCTAAAAAGAGCAGCATTGGCATGCTTTTCACGTCGTTTGGTAGAAATCCACACGCGCGTTCTGCCAAAAGCACCATTTGGATGCATATCGTGTGGTTTTGCAGAAAACTGCGTCCGCGTCTACCAAAAGGTGCATGTGCTTGCTTAAAACGCGTTTTGGCACAAATCCATGTGCGGGTGCTAAAAAGAGCAGCATTGGCATGCTTTTCACGTCGTTTGGTAGAAATCCACACGCGCGTTCTGCCAAAAGCGTCATTTGCATACATATCGTGTGGTTTTGCAGAAAACTGCAATCTCGTCTACCAAAAGTGTCGTATTCATGCTTAAAACGCGTTTTGGCACAAATCCATGTGCGGGTTCTAAAAAGAGCAGCATTGGCATGCTTTTCACGTCGTTTGGTAGAAATCCACACGCGCGTTCTGCCAAAAGCGTCATTTGCATGCATATCGTGTGGTTTTGCAGAAAACTGCAATCTCGTCTACCAAAAGTGTCGTATTCATGCTTAAAACGCGTTTTGGCACAAATCCATGTGCGGGTTCTAAAAGAGCAGCATTGGCATCGCTTTTCACGTCGTTTGGTAGAAATCCACACGCGCGTTCTGCCAAAAGCGTCATTTGCATGCAAATCGTGTGGTTTTGCAGAAAACTGCAATCTCGTCTACCAAAAGTGTCGTATTCATGCTTAAAACGCGTTTTGGCACAAATTCATGTGCGGGTTCTAAAAAGAGCAGCATTGGCATGCTTTTCACGTCGTTTGGTAGAAATCCACACGCGCGTTCTGCCAAAAGCGTCATTTGCATGCATATCGTGTGGTTTTGCAGAAAACTGCAATCTCGTCTACCAAAAGTGTCGTATTCATGCTTAAAACGCGTTTTGGCACAAATCCAAGTGCGGGTGCTAAAAAGAGCAGCATTGGCACGCTTTTCACGTCGTTGGTAGAAATCCACACGCGCGTTCTGCCAAAAGCGTCATTTGCATGCAAATCGTGTGGTTTTGCAGAAAACTGCAATCTCGTCTACCAAAAGTGTTGTATTCATGCTTAAAACGCGTTTTGCGACAAATTCATGTGCGGGTTCTAAAAAGAGCAGCATTGGCATGCTTTTCACGTCGTTTGGTAGAAATCCACACGCGCGTTCTGCCAAAAGCGTCATTTGCATGCATATCGTGTGGTTTTGCAGAAAACTGCATCCTCGTCTACCAAAAGTGTCGTATTCATGCTTAAAACGCGTTTTGCACAAATCCATGGCGGGTTCTAAAAAGAGCAGCATTGGCATGCTTTTCACGTCGTTTGGTAGAAATCCACACGCGCGTTCTGCCAAAAGCGTCATTTGCATGCATATCGTGTGGTTTTGCAGAAAACTGCAATCTCGTCTACCAAAAGTGTCGTATTCATGCTTAAAACGCGTTTTGGCACAAATCCATGTGCGGGTGCTAAAAAGAGCAGCATTGGCACGCTTTTCACGTCGTTTGGTAGAAATCCACACGCGCGTTCTGCCAAAAGCGTCATTTGCATGCAAATCGTGTGGTTTGCAGAAAACTGCAATCTCGTCTACCAAAAGTGTCGTATTCATGCTTAAAACGCGTTTTGGCACAAATTCATGTGCGGGTTCTAAAAAGAGCAGCATTGGCATGCTTTTCACGTCGTTTGGTAGAAATCCACACGCGCGTTCTGCCAAAAGCGTCATTTGCATGCATATCGTGTGGTTTTGCAGAAAACTGCAATCTCGTCTACCAAAAGTGTCGTATTCATGCTTAAAACGCGTTTTGGCACAAATCCATGTGCGGGTTCTAAAAAGAGCAGCATTGGCATGCTTTTCACGTCGTTTGGTAGAAATCCACACGCGCGTTCTGCCAAAAGCGTCATTTGCATGCATATCGTGTGGTTTTGCAGAAAACTGCAATCTCGTCTACCAAAAGTGTCGTATTCATGCTTAAAACGCGTTTTGGCACAAATCCAAGTGCGGGTGCTAAAAGAGCAGCATTGGCACGCTTTTCACGTCGTTTGGTAGAAATCCACACGCGCGTTCTGCCAAAAGCGTCATTTGCATGCAAATCGTGTGGTTTTGCAGAAAACTGCAATCTCGTCTACCAAAAGTGTCGTATGCATGCTTAAAACGCGTTTTGGCACAAATTCATGTGCGGGTTCTAAAAAGAGCAGCATTGGCATGCTTTTCACGTCGTTTGGTAGAAATCCACACGCGCGTTCTGCCAAAAGCGTCATTTGCATGCATATCGTGTGGTTTTGCAGAAAACAGCAATCTCGTCTACCAAAAGTGTCGTATTCATGCTTAAAACGCGTTTTGGCACAAATCCATGTGCGGGTTCTAAAAAGAGCAGCATTGGCATGCTTTTCACGTCGTTTGGTAGCAATCCACACGCGCGTTCTGCCAAAAGCGTCATTTGCATGCATATCGTGTGGTTTTGCAGAAACTGCAATCTCGTCTACCAAAAGTGTCCGTATTCATGCTTAAAACGTCGTTTTGGCACAAATCCAAGTGCGGGTGCTAAAAAGAGCAGCATTGGCACGCTTTTCACGTCGTTTGTAGAAATCCACACGCGCGTTCTGCCAAAAGCGTCATTTGCATGCAAATCGTGGGGTTTTGCAGAAAACTGCAATCTCGTCTACCAAAAGTGTCGTATTCATGCTTAAAACGCGTTTTGGCACAAATTCATGTGCGGGTTCTAAAAAGAGCAGCATTGGCATGCTTTTCACGTCGTTTGGTAGAAATCCACACGCGCGTTCTGCCAAAAGCCGTCATTTGCATGCATATCGTGTGGTTTTGCAGAAAACTGCAATCTCGTCTACCAAAAGTGTCGTATTCATGCTTAAAAACGCGTTTTGGCACAATCCATGTGCGGGTTCTAAAAAGAGCAGCATTGCATGCTTTTCACGTCGTTTGGTAGAAATCCACACGCGCGTTCTGCCAAAAGCGTCATTTGCATGCATATCGTGTGGTTTTGCAGAAAACTGCATCCTCGTCTACCAAAAGTGTCGTATTCATGCGTAAAACGCGTTTTTGGCACAAATCCATGTGCGGGTTCTAAAAGAGCAGCATTGGCATGCTTTTCACGTCGTTGGTGAAATCCACACGCGCGTTCTGCCAAAAGCGTCATTTGCATGCAAATCGTGTGGTTTTGCAGAAAACTGCAATCTCGTCTACCAAAAGTGTCGTATGCATGCTTAAAAACGCGTTTTGGCACAAATTCATTGTGCGGGTTCTAAAAGAGCAGCATTGGCATGCTTTTCACGTCGTTTGGTAGAAATCACACACGCGCGTTCTGCCAAAAGCGTCATTTGCATACATATCGTGTGGTTTTGCAGAAACAGCAATCTCGTCTACCAAAAGTGTCGTATTCATGCTTAAAACGCGTTTTGGCACAAATCCATGTGCGGGTTCTAAAAGAGCAGCATTGGCATGCTTTTCACTCGGTTTGTAGAAATCCACACGCGCGTTCTGCCAAAAGCGTCATTTTGCATGATATCGTGTGGTTTTGCAGAAAACTGCATC
>NW_027225830.1:0-52707 GCF_038994185.2 Dermacentor albipictus | reverse complement strand
AGACGAGGATGCAGTTTTCTGCAAAACCACACGATATGCATGCAAATGACGCTTTTGGCAGAACGCCATGTGGATTTCTACCAAACGACGTGAAAAGCATGCCAATGCTGCTCTTTTTAGAACCCGCACATGTATTTGTGCCAAAACGCGTTTTAAGCATGAATATGACACTTTTGGTAGACGAGGATGCAGTTTTCTGCAAAACCACACGATATGCATGCAAATGGTGCTTTTGGCAGAACGCGCGTGTGGATTTCTACCAAACGACCTGAAAAGCATGCCAATGCTGCTCTTTTTGCACCCGCACATGGATTTGTGCCAAAACGCGTTTTAAGCATGAATATGCAACTTTTGGTAGACGAGGATGCAGTTTTCTGCAAAACCACATGATATGCATGCAAATGACGCTTTTGGCAGAACGCGCGTGTGGATTTCTACCAAACGACCTGAAAAGCATGCCAATGCTGCTCTTTTTAGCACCCGCACATGGATTTGTGCCAAAACGCGTTTTAAGCATGAATATGCAACTTTTGGTAGACGAGGATGCCGTTTTCTGCAAAACCACATGATATGCATGCAAATGACGCTTTTGGCAGAACGCGCGTGTGGATTTCTACCAAACGACCTGAAAAGCATGCCAATGCTGCTCTTTTTAGCACCCGCACATGGATTTGTGCCAAAACGCGTTTTAAGCATGAATATGCAACTTTTGGTAGACGAGGATGCCGTTTTCTGCAAAACCACACGATATGCATGCAAATGACGCTTTTGGCAGAACGCGCGTGTGGATTTCTACCAAACGACGTGAAAAGCATGCCAATGCTGCTCTTTTTAGAACCCGCACATGGATTTGTGCCAAAACGCGTTTTAAGCATGAATATGACACTTTTGGTAGACGAGGATGCAGTTTTCTGCAAAACCACACGATATGCATGCAAATGGTGCTTTTTGCAGAACGCGCGTGTGGATTTCTACCAAACGACGTGAAAAGCATGCCAATGCTGCTCTTTTTAGCACCCGCACATGCATTTGTGCCAAAACGCGTTTTAAGCATGAATATGCAACTTTTGGTACACGAGGATGCAGTTTTCTGCAAAACCACACGATATGCATGCAAATGACGCTTTTGGCAGAACGCGCGTGTGGATTTCTACTAAACGACGTGAAAAGCATGCCAATGCTGCTCTTTTTAGAACCCGCACATGGATTTGTGCCAAAACGCGTTTTAAGCATGAATAGGACACTTTTGGTAGACGAGGATGCAGTTTTCTGCAAAACCACACGATATGCATGCAAATGGTGCTTTTGGCAGAACGCGCGTGTGGATTTCTACCAAACGACGTGAAAAGCATGCCAATGCTGCTCTTTTTAGCACCCGCACATGGATTTTTGCCAAAACGCGTTTTAAGCATGAATATGCAACTTTTGGTAGACGAGGATGCAGTTTTCTGCAAAACCACACGATATGCATGCAAATGACGCTTTTGGCAGAACGCGCGTGTGGATTTCTACCAAACGACGTGAAAAGCATGCCAATGCTGCTCTTTTTAGAACCCGCACATGGATTTGTGCCAAAACGCGTTTTAAGCATGAATATGACACTTTTGGTACACGAGGATGCAGTTTTCTGCAAAACCACATGATATGCATGCAAATGGTGCTTTTGGCAGAACGCGCGTGTGGATTTCTACCAAACGACGTGAAAAGCATGCCAATGCTGCTCTGTTTAGAACCCGCACATGGATTTGTGCCAAAACGCGTTTTAAGCATGAATATGCAACTTTTGGTAGACGAGGATGCAGTTTTCTGCAAAACCACACGATATGCATGCAAATGACGCTTTTGGCAGAACGCCATGTGGATTTCTACCAAACGACGTGAAAAGCATGCCAATGCTGCTCTTTTTAGAACCCGCACATGTATTTGTGCCAAAACGCGTTTTAAGCAAGAATATGACACTTTTGGTAGACGAGGATGCAGTTTTCTGCAAAACCAGACGATATGCATGCAAATGACGCTTTTGGCAGAACGCGCGTGTGGATTTCTACCAAACGACGTGAAAAGCATGCCAATGCTGCTCTTTTTAGCACCCGCACATGGATTTGTGCCAAAACGCGTTTTAAGCATGAATATGACACTTTTGGTAGACGAGGATGCAGTTTTCTGCAAAACCACACGATATGCATGCAAATGGTGCTTTTGGCAGAACGCGCGTGTGGATTTCTACCAAACGACCTGAAAAGCATGCCAATGCTGCCCTTTTTGCACCCGAACATGGATTTGTGCCAAAACGCGTTTTAAGCATGACTATGCAACTTTTGGTAGACGAGGATGCAGTTTTCTGCAAAACCACACGATATGCATGCAAATGACGCTTTTGGCAGAACGCGCGTGTGGATTTCTACCAAACGACGTGAAAAGCATGCCAATGCTGCTCTTTTTAGCACCCGCACATGGATTTTTGCCAAAACGCGTTTTAAGCATGAATATGCAACTTTTGGTAGACGAGGATGCAGTTTTCTGCAAAACCACACGATATGCATGCAAATGACGCTTTTGGCAGAACGCGCGTGTGGATTTCTACCAAACGACGTGAAAAGCATGCCAATGCTGCTCTTTTTAGAACCCGCACATGGATTTGTGCCAAAACGCGTTTTAAGCATGAATATGACACTTTTGGTACACGAGGATGCAGTTTTCTGCAAAACCACATGATATGCATGCAAATGGTGCTTTTGGCAGAACGCGCGTGTGGATTTCTACCAAACGACGTGAAAAGCATGCCAATGCTGCTCTGTTTAGAACCCGCACATGGATTTGTGCCAAAACGCGTTTTAAGCATGAATATGCAACTTTTGGTAGACGAGGATGCAGTTTTCTGCAAAACCACACGATATGCATGCAAATGACGCTTTTGGCAGAACGCCATGTGGATTTCTACCAAACGACGCGAAAAGCATGCCAATGCTGCTCTTTTTAGAAGCCGCACATGGATTTGTGCCAAAACGCGTTTTAAGCATGAATATGACACTTTTGGTAGACGAGGATGCAGTTTTCTGCAAAACCCCACGATATGCATGCAAATGGTGCTTTTGGCAGAACGCGCGTGTGGATTTCTACCAAACGACGTGAAAAGCATGCCAATGCTGCTCTTTTTAGCACCCGCACATGGATTTTTGCCAAAACGCGTTTTAAGCATGAATATGCAACTTTTGGTAGACGAGGATGCAGTTTTCTGCAAAACCACACGATATGCATGCAAATGACACTTTTGGCAGAACGCGCGTGTGGATTTCTACCAAACGACGTGAAAAGCATGCCAATGCTGCTCTTTTTAGAACCCGCACATGGATTTGTGCCAAAACGCGTTTTAAGCATGAATATGACACTTTTGGTACACGAGGATGCAGTTTTCAGCAAAACCACATGATATGCATGCAAATGGTGCTTTTGGCAGAACGCGCGTGTGGATTTCTACCAAACGACGTGAAAACCATGCCAATGCTGCTCTTTTTAGAACCCGCACATGGATTTGTGCCAAAACGCGTTTTAAGCATGAATATGCAACTTTTGGTAGACGAGGATGCAGTTTTCTGCAAAACCACACGATATGCATGCAAATGACGCTTTTGGCAGAACGCCATGTGGATTTCTACCAAACGACGTGAAAAGCATGCCAATGCTGCTCTTTTTAGAACCCGCACATGTATTTGTGCCAAAACGCGTTTTAAGCAAGAATATGACACTTTTGGTAGACGAGGATGCAGTTTTCTGCAAAACCACACGATATGCATGCAAATGACGCTTTTGGCAGAACGCGCGTGTGGATTTCTACCAAACGACGTGAAAAGCATGCCAATACTGCTCTTTTTAGCACCCGCACATGGATTTGTGCCAAAACGCGTTTTAAGCATGAATATGACACTTTTGGTAGACGAGGATGCAGATTTCTGCAAAACCACACGATATGCATGCAAATGGTGCTTTTGGCAGAACGCGCGTGTGGATTTCTACCAAACGACCTGAAAAGCATGCCAATGCTGCTCTTTTTGCACCCGCACATGGATTTGTGCCAAAACGCGTTTTAAGCATGAATATGCAACTTTTGGTAGACGAGGATGCAGTTTTCTGCAAAACCACACGATATGCATGCAAATGACGCTTTTGGCAGAACGCGCGTGTGGATTTCTACCAAACGACGTGAAAAGCATGCCAATGCTGCTCTTTTTAGCACCCGCACATGGATTTGTGCCAAAACGCGTTTTAAGCATGAATATGCAACTTTTGGTAGACGAGGATGCAGTTTTCTGCAAAACCACACGATATGCATGCAAATGACGCTTTTTGCAGAACGCGCGTGTGGATTTCTACCAAACGACGTGAAAAGCATGCCAATGCTGCTCTTTTTAGCACCCGCACATGCATTTGTGCCAAAACGCGTTTTAAGCATGAATATGCAACTTTTGGTACACGAGGATGCAGTTTTCTGCAAAACCACACGATATGCATGCAAATGACGCTTTTGGCAGAACGCGCGTGTGGATTTCTACTAAACGACGTGAAAAGCATGCCAATGCTGCTCTTTTTAGAACCCGCACATGGATTTGTGCCAAAACGTGTTTTAAGCATGAATAGGACACTTTTGGTAGACGAGGATGCAGTTTTCTGCAAAACCCCACGATATGCATTGAAATGGTGCTTTTGGCAGAACGCGCGTGTGGATTTCTACCAAACGACGTGAAAAGCATGCCAATGCTGCTCTTTTTAGCACCCGCACATGGATTTTTGCCAAAACGCGTTTTAAGCATGAATATGCAACTTTTGGTAGACGAGGATGCAGTTTTCTGCAAAACCACACGATATGCATGCAAATGACGCTTTTGGCAGAACGCGCGTGTGGATTTCTACCAAACGACGTGAAAAGCATGCCAATGCTGCTCTTTTTAGAACCCGCACATGGATTTGTGCCAAAACGCGTTTTAAGCATGAATATGACACTTTTGGTAGACGAGGATGCAGTTTTCTGCAAAACCACACGATATGCATGCAAATGGTGCTTTTGGCAGAACGCGCGTGTGGATTTCTACCAAACGACGTGAAAAGCATGCCAATGCTGCTCTTTTTAGCACCCGCACATGGATTTTTGCCAAAACGCGTTTTAACCATGAATATGCAACTTTTGGTAGACGAGGATGCAGTTTTCTGCAAAACCACACGATATGCATGCAAATGACGCTTTTGGCAGAACGCGCGTGTGGATTTCTACCGAACGACGTGAAAAGCATGCCAATGCTGCTCTTTTTAGAACCCGCACATGAATTTGTGCCAAACGCGTTTTAAGCATGAATATGACACTTTTGGTACACGAGGATGCAGTTTTCTGCAAAACCACATGATATTGTCACGTGGTGGTGACGTTAAGAACACAGTAGCAATACTGTGATAGACAAAACTAACTTTTATTGGGCGAACCTGTGCCCACAAAACAGGCTACACTTATAGCACAACGATAGCGGCGAACACGGTCGGCGATCGTCGAAAATCTGATCAGCGGTTCAAGCGCGTCGGCTTTTATACACAATCGTCGAATGTTCCAGACTAATCGTTGGCACCCGCGTGCCTTCCATAAAGTTCTACATCATTCGCGTCAGGCGAATAAATCAGATAACACAACGTTCGGCAACAACAGACTGCGGATAGAAGCATCGATAACTTTCCAGAAACTTCGGATACATTCAAGCGCGTCCCGCGCTGTGCGATACGATTTCTTAGGCGGTGAAACCTGGTCACCCGATAAATATAAATACACGTGTCAATAACCCCCTCTTAAAAGGCATCGTCCCGATGCTACAAAGAGAGCGAAACACAAAGGGACACTTATTAAACATAACAAAACAACGAAAAGAAATAAAGTCCAAAGGTCAGTTACGCGAAGTGCCAAAGTTCGTCAACGCTGGTGGTACGGCTTGAGCCGCACAACGTGGACAATTTCAGGTCGTGAGCGGCGCCGCTGTGACAGCGAAATGCCGTCTGGCACGACCTCGTAGTCCAGTGCACCAATACGTCGGATGATCTTGTACGGTCCAAAATAGCGACGCAAAAGCTTCTCGCTCAGTCCTCGTCGGCGTATAGGGGTCCAAACCCAAACACGGTCACCGGGCTGGTACTCAACAAAGCGTCGTCGGAGGTTGTAGTGTCGGCTGTCGGTCCTCTGCTGGTTCTTTATCCGCAGGCGGGCGAGCTGTCGGGCTTCTTCGGCGCGCTGGAGATAGCTAGCGACGTCGAGATTTTCCTCGTCAGTGACGTGGGGCAGCATGGCGTCGAGCGTCATCGTCGGATTCCTGCCGTAAACCAGCTTAAACGGCGTGATCTGTGTTGTTTCTTGCACCGCCGTGTTGTAAGCGAATGTTACGTACGGCAGGACCGCATCCCACGTCTTGTGTTCGACGTCCACGTACATCGCTAGCATGTCGGCGAGGGTCTTATTCAGCCGCTCCGTAAGACCATTCGTCTGCGGGTGGTAGGCCGTTGTCCTCCTGTGCCTTGTCTGACTGTAGTTCAGAATGGCTTGGGTGAGCTCCGCTGTAAAGGCCGTTCCTCTGTCGGTGATGAGGACTTCTGGGGCACCATGTCGCAGCAGGATGTTTTCGACAAAGAATTTCGCCACTTCGGCTGCGCTACCTTTCGGCAGTGCTTTAGTTTCAGCGAAGCGGGTGAGGTAGTCCGTCGCCACGACGATCCATTTATTTCCTGTTGTTGACGTCGGAAAGGGTCCCAACAAGTCCATCCCGATCTGCTGGAATGGTCGGCAAGGAGGCTCGATTGGCTGTAGTAATCCGGCTGGCCTTGTCGGCGGTGTCTTGCGTCGCTGACAGTCTCGGCATGTTCTGACATAACGGGCGACGTCGGCGGTCAGGTGCGGCCAATAATACTTTTCTTGTATCCTTGATAGTGTCCGGGAAAATCCTAGGTGTCCAGCGGTCGGATCGTCATGTAGGGCGTGCAATACTTCTGGACGAAGTCCTGACGGGACAACAAGAAGGTAGTTGGCGCGGACTGGGGAGAAGTTCTTCTTCACGAGTAGATTGTTTTGAAGCGTGAAGGAAGATAATCCGCGCTTAAATGCCCTGGGGACAACGTCGGTGTGCCCTTCCAAATATTCGACGAGGCCTTTTAGCTCCGCGTCTGCCCGTTGCTGTGCAGCGAAGTCTTCCGCGCTTATCATTCCGAGGAAGGCGTCGTCATTCTCGTCGTCTTGCGGCGGCGGGTCAATGGGGGCGCGTGATAGGCAATCGGCATCGGAGTGTTTTCGTCCGGACTTGTAGGTGACAGTGATGTCGTATTCTTGTAGTCTGAGGCTCCACCGCGCGAGTCGTCCTGAAGGATCCTTTATATTCGCTAGCCAACACAACGCGTGATGGTCACTGACGACTTTGATTGGCCTGCCATAAAGATAAGGGCGAAATTTAGCTGTAGCCCAAACGATGGCGAGGCATTCCTTTTCGGTCGTAGAATAGTTGCCTTCCGCTTTTGACAGCGACCGGCTAGCGTAGGCTATCACCTGTTCGACTCCGTTTCTCCTCTGACTAGAACGGCACCGAGGCCTAGGCTACTGGCGTCAGTATGGATTTCTGTATCGGCGTACTCGTCGAAGTGCGCAAGTACCGGCGGCGACTGCATGCGTCGTTTGAGTTCTTCAAATGCGTCGGCCTGCGGTGTTTCCCACTTGAACTCGACATCACATTTCGTTAGATGTGTTAGCGGCTCCGCGATGCGTGAAAAGTCCTCGACAAAGCGCCTATAGTAGGCACACATGCCAAGGAACCTACGCACTGCCTTCTTGTTGATGGGTTGCGGGAACTGTGCGATTGCAGCTGTCTTTTGCGGGTCTGGACGGACACCAGATTTGCTGATTACGTGGCCTAGGAACAGAAGCTCATCATAAGCGAAGCGGCATTTTTCCGGCTTCAGAGTAAGCCCTGACGACTTGATGGCTTCAAGTACTGTCGCAAGCCGCTTGAGGTGATCATCGAAATTCCCGGCGAAGACGACGACGTCATCCAAGTAAACGAGACAGGTCTGCCACTTCAGTCCTGCTAATACTGTGTCCATGACGCGCTGGAACGTTGCAGGTGCCGAACACAGTCCGAATGGCATAACCTTGAACTCGTAGAGGCCGTCTGGCGTGATGAAGGCGGTCTTTTCGCGATCCCTTTCGTCGACCTCTATTTGCCAGTAGCCAGACTTGAGGTCCATCGATGAGAAGTATTTAGCATTGCAGAGCCGATCCAATGCGTCGTCTATCCGTGGGAGGGGGTATACGTCTTTCTTCGTGATTTTGTTCAATCGACGATAATCGACGCAGAAACGTAGGGTTCCGTCCTTTTTCTTCACTAAAACAACTGGAGACGCCCACGGGCTTTTCGACGGCTGGATGATGTCGTCGCGCAGCATTTCGTCGACTTGGTGTCTTATAGCTTCGCGTTCTCGCGTCGAAACTCGGTAAGGGCTCTGGCGGAGTGGTCGAGCGCACTCTTCTGTTATTATGCGATGCTTTGCGACTGGGGTTTGTCGAATCCTCGATGACGTCGAAAAGCAGTCTTTGTATCGTCGAAGCAGACTTCTGAGCTGTTGCTTCTTAATCACGGGGAGATTTGGATTTATGTCGAAGTCTGGCTCGGGAACTGCGGTCGTCGGGGTAGATGCAACAGAATCCGAGAGGACAAACGCATCGCTGGTTTCCTGAAATTCCTCGATGTATGCGATCGTCGTGCCCTTGTTGATGTGCTTGAATTCCTGGCTGAAGTTTGTCAGCAACACCTTCGTGTTTCCTCCGTGCAGTCGAGCGATCCCTCTTGCGACGCAAATTTCACGGTCGAGCAGTAGACGTTGGTCGCCTTCGATGACGCCTTCTACGTCAACGGGTGTTTCAGGGCCGACCGAAATGACAATGCTGGAGCGAGGTGGGATGCTCACTTGATCTTCGAGCACCCTCAAGGCGTGGCGACTACGAGGGCTCTCCGGCGATATCGCTTGATCTTCCGACAGCGTTATTGACTTCGACTTCAGGTCGATGATTGCGCCGTGTTGGTTCAGGAAGTCCATGCCGAGTATGACGTCTCGTGAACACTGTTGGAGGATAACGAAGGTGGCAGGGTAAGTCCGGTCATGAACGGTAATTCTTGCCGTGCAGACTCCAGACGGCGTGATGAGGTGTCCTCCAGCGGTTCGAATTTGAGGGCCTTCCCACGTAGTCTTAACTTTCTTCAACTGGGCGGCGATGTGTCCACTCATGACGGAGTAATCAGCCCCTGTGTCGACTAAGGCAGTGACTGCGTGTCCGTCGAGAAGCACGTCGAGGTCGGTGGTTCTTTGTCTGGCGTTGCAGTTAGGTCGTGGCGTCGGATCACGGCTGCGTCGTGTTGAACTGAAATTGGAACGTCGCGTCGTCATGTCGTCGTTCGTCGGTGTAGTCTTGCCTTCCTGACTTCGTCGGGACGGCGGCGTGTCGTTGTTATGTCGTCGAGATCGTTTCGTCGTCGTCTTCGTCGGCGGCGGAGGATCTTCGTCAGTTCGACGAACAGCAACCGCACCTCCATCGGTTGCTGCTTTTAGTTTTCCGGATATGGGCTCGCTGACCGGCCCCGGGCTGGGCCAGTGTATGGTCGGCGCTGCGGCGACAGGTAGCGGCCTGGTGATGGCGAACGGGACGGCCGTCGAGGGCTCCACTGAGTAGCGGCGAGGTAATCGGCGATGTCACGTGGGCGCTCGCCAAGCTGTGGACGCGGCGCGTTGACGGCGAAACCTCGCAGTCCCATCTCCCGGTACGGACATCGTCGGTAGACGTGACCCGCTTCTCCGCAGTGGTAGCAGAGCGGGCGGTGGTCAGGAGCACGCCAGATGTCCGTCTTCCTCGCGTAGGTGCGCTGGGCGACGGGTGGTCGTGCTGGCGGCGGCGGACGACGAAACTGTGGCGTGACAGGGCCCTGGCGTGGTCGCGGAGGGGGTCCTTGACAGCGTGCGACGGCGGCGTAGGTCATCGCTTGCGGCTCACGCTGCGGCGATTCAGGGGCTACTCCAAGTTGTTGTTGGAGTTCGTCACGCACGGCGTCGGCAATCGAAGCCACTTGAGGCTGTGATGATGGGAACAGCTTTTGTAGCTCCTCCCGCACGACAGCTCGGATAGTCTCGTGTAGGTCGTCGGCGGCCAGTGACTGAACTCCGGCGATGTTTGTCGAGGTGGCGCGGCGGTCGAATTGCCGGTTTCGCATCTCGAGTGTCTTCTCGATGCTGGTGGCCTCGTGAAGAAACTCGTCGACGGTCTTCGGTGGGCTTCGTACCATTCCGGCAAAAAGTTCCTCCTTCACACCACGCATCAGCAGGCGCACTTTCTTCTCCTCGGGCATTTCAGGGTCGGCGTGGCGGAAGAGACGGCTCATTTCTTCCGTGTAGATCGCGGTCGTCTCATTAGGTAGCTGCACCCGGGTTTCCAATAGCGCTTGGGCTCGTTCTCGGCGTACGACGCTTGCGAATGTCTTCAGGAAGCTGCTTCGGAAAAGTTCCCAGGTCGTTAGGGTGGCTTCTCGGTTCTCGAACCACGTCCTGGCCGCGTCTTCCAATGCGAAGAAGACATATTGCAGTTTGTCGTCGCTGTTCCAGTTGTTAAACGTTGCGACTCTCTCGTACGTCTCAAGCCAGCCTTCCGGGTCCTCGAAAGTTGAACCACGGAACGTCGGAGGCTCCCTGGGGTGCTGTAGCACGATGGGCGATGCCGGGGCTGCCATTGGGGTGGACTTGGTGGCAATCTTTCTGGTCGTCTCAGGCAAAAGTCCGTGCTCCGGGAGCAGTTGTTGAAGACGGCGGCTTGCTCGATGGTCCGGGACTGTGTTGGTGTTGTCTTTGCGTTCCGGGCTTGGATCACGGCTTGTCGGGGGCGTCCGCTACATGGACCAAAAGCACCTCCACCAGATGTCACGTGGTGGTGACGTTAAGAACACAGTAGCAATACTGTGATAGACAAAACTAACTTTTATTGGGCGAACCTGTGCCCACAAAACAGGCTACACTTATAGCACAACGATAGCGGCGAACACGGTCGGCGATCGTCGAAAATCTGATCAGCGGTTCAAGCGCGTCGGCTTTTATACACAATCGTCGAATGTTCCAGACTAATCGTTGGCACCCGCGTGCCTTCCATAAAGTTCTACATCATTCGCGTCAGGCGAATAAATCAGATAACACAACGTTCGGCAACAACAGACTGCGGATAGAAGCATCGATAACTTTCCAGAAACTTCGGATACATTCAAGCGCGTCCCGCGCTGTGCGATACGATTTCTTAGGCGGTGAAACCTGGTCGCCCGATAAATATAAATACACGTGTCAATATGCATGCAAATGGTGCTTTTGGCAGAACGCGCGTGTTTATTTCTACCAAACGACGTGAAAAGCATGCCAATGCTGCTCTTTTTAGAACCCGCACATGGATTTGTGCCAAAACGCGTTTTAAGCATGAATATGCAACTTTTGGTAGACGAGGATGCAGTTTTCTGCAAAACCACACGATATGCATGCAAATGACGCTTTTGGCAGAACGCCATGTGGATTTCTACCAAACGACGTGAAAAGCATGCCAATGCTGCTCTTTTTAGAACCCGCACATGTATTTGTGCCAAAACGCGTTTTAAGCAAGAATATGACACTTTTGGTAGACGAGGATGCAGTTTTCTGCAAAACCACACGATATGCATGCAAATGACGCTTTTGGCAGAACGCGCGTGTGGATTTCTACCAATCGACGTGAAAAGCATGCCAATGCTGCTCTTTTTAGCACCCGCACATGGATTTGTGCCAAAACGCGTTTTAAGCATGAATATGACACTTTTGGTAGACGAGGATGCAGTTTTCTGCAAAACCACACGATATGCATGCAAATGGTGCTTTTGGCAGAACGCGCGTGTGGATTTCTACCAAACGACCTGAAAAGCATGCCAATGCTGCTCTTTTTGCACCCGCACATGGATTTGTGCCAAAACGCGTTTTAAGCATGAATATGCAACTTTTGGTAGACGAGGATGCAGTTTTCTGCAAAACCACACGATATGCATGCAAATGACGCTTTTGGCAGAACGCGCGTGTAGATTTCTACCAAACGACTTGAAAAGCATGCCAATGCTGCTCTTTTTAGCACCCGCACATTGATTTGTGCCAAAACGCGTTTTAAGCATGAATATGCAACTTTTGGTAGACGAGGATGCAGTTTTCTGCAAAACCACACGATATGCATGCAAATGACGCTTTTGGCAGAACGCGCGTGTGGATTTCTACCAAACGACGTGAAAAGCATGCCAATGCTGCTCTTTTTAGAACCCGCACATGGATTTGTGCGAAAACGCGTTTTAAGCATGAATATGACACTTTTGGTAGACGAGGATGCAGTTTTCTGCAAAACCACACGATATGCATGCAGATGGTGCTTTTGGCAGAACGCGCGTGTGGATTTCTACCAAACGACGTGAAAAGCATGCGAATGCTGCTCTTTTTAGAACCCGCACATGGATTTGTGCCAAAACGCGTTTTAAGCATGAATATGCAACTTTTGGTAGACGAGGATGCAGTTTTCTGCAAAACCACACGATATGCATGCAAATGACGCTTTTGGCAGAACGCCATGTGGATTTCTACCAAACGACGTGAAAAGCATGCCAATGCTGCTCTTTTTAGAACCCGCACATGTATTTGTGCCAAAACGCGTTTTAAGCATGAATATGACACTTTTGGTAGACGAGGATGCAGTTTTCTGCAAAACCACACGATATGCATGCAAATGACGCTTTTGGCAGAACGCGCGTGTGGATTTCTACCAAACGACGTGAAAAGCATGCCAATGCTGCTCTTTTTAGCACCCGCACATGGATTTGTGCCAAAACGCGTTTTAAGCATGAATATGACACTTTTGGTAGACGAGGATGCAGTTTTCTGCAAAACCACACGATATGCATGCAAATGGTGCTTTTGGCAGAACGCGCGTGTGGATTTCTACCAAACGACGAGAAAAGCATGCCAATGCTGCTCTTTTTAGCACCCGCACATGGATTTGTGCCAAAACGCGTTTTAAGCATGAATATGCAACTTTTGGTAGACGAGGATGCAGTTTTCTGCAAAACCACACGATATGCATGCAAATGACGCTTTTGGCAGAACGCGCGTGTGGATTTCTACCAAACGACGTGAAAAGCATGCCAATGCTGCTCTTTTTAGAACCCGCACATGGATTTGTGCCAAAACGCGTTTTAAGCATGAATATGACACTTTTGGTAGACGAGGATGCAGTTTTCTGCAAAACCACACGATATGCATGCAAATGGTGCTTTTTGCAGAACGCGCGTGTGGATTTCTACCAAACGACGTGAAAAGCATGCCAATGCTGCTCTTTTTAGCACCCGCACATGCATTTGTGCGAAAACGCGTTTTAAGCATGAATATGCAACTTTTGGTACACGAGGATGCAGTTTTCTGCAAAACCACATGATATGCATGCAAATGACGCTTTTGGCAGAACGCGCGTGTGGATTTCTACCAAACGACGTGAAAAGCATGCCAATGCTGCTCTTTTTAGCACCCGCACATGGATTTGTGCCAAAACGCGTTTTAAGCATGAATATGACACTTTTGGTAGACGAGGATGCAGTTTTCTGCAAAACCACACGATATGCATGCAAATGGTGCTTTTGGCAGAACGCGCGTGTGGATTTCTACCAAACGACCTGAAAAGCATGCCTATGCTGCTCTTTTTGCACCCGCACATGGATTTGTGCCAAAACGCGTTTTAAGCATGAATATGCAACTTTTGGTAGACGAGGATGCAGTTTTCTGCAAAACCACACGATATGCATGCAAATGGTGCTTTTTGCAGAACGCGCGTGTGGATTTCTACCAAACGACGTGAAAAGCATGCCAATGCTGCTCTTTTTAGCACCCGCACATGCATTTGTGCCAAAACGCGTTTTAAGCATGAATATGCAACTTTTGGTACACGAGGATGCAGTTTTCTGCAAAACCACACGATATGCATGCAAATGACGCTTTTGGCAGAACGCGCGTGTGGATTTCTACTAAACGACGTGAAAAGCATGCCAATGCTGCTCTTTTTAGAACCCGCACATGGATTTGTGCCAAAACGCGTTTTAAGCATGAAAAGGACACTTTTGGTAGACGAGGATGCAGTTTTCTGCAAAACCCCACGATATGCATGCAAATGGTGCTTTAGGCAGAACGCGCGTGTGGATTTCTACCAAACGACGTGAAAAGCATGCCAATGCTGCTCTTTTTAGCACCCGCACATGGATTTGTGCCAAAACGCGTTTTAAGCATGAATATGCAACTTTTGGTAGACGAGGATGCAGTTTTCTGCAAAACCACACGATATGCATGCAAATGACGCTTTTGGCAGAACGCGCGTGTGGATTTCTACCAAACGACGTGAAAAGCATGCCAATGCTGCTCTTTTTAGAACCCGCACATGGATTTGTGCCAAAACGCGTTTTAAGCATGAATATGACACTTTTGGTACACGAGGATGCAGTTTTCTGCAAAACCACACGATATGCATGCAAATGGTGCTTTTGGCAGAACGCGCGTGTGGATTTCTACCAAACGACGTGAAAAGCATGCCAATGCTGCTCTTTTTAGAACCCGCACATGGATTTGTGCCAAAACGCGTTTTAAGCATGAATATGCAACTTTTGGTAGACGAGGATGCAGTTTTCTGCAAAACCACACGATATGCATGCAAATGACGCTTTTGGCAGAACGCCATGTGGATTTCTACCAAACGACGTGAAAAGCATGCCAATGCTGCTCTTTTTAGAACCCGCACATGTATTTGTGCCAAAACGCGTTTTAAGCATGAATATGACACTTTTGGTAGACGAGGATGCAGTTTTCTGCAAAACCACACGATATGCATGCAAATGACGCTTTTGGCAGAACGCGCGTGTGGATTTCTACCAAACGACGTGAAATGCATGCCAATGCTGCTTTTTTTAGCACCCGCACATGGATTTGTGCCAAAACGCGTTTTAAGCATGAATATGACACTTTTGGTAGACGAGGATGCAGTTTTCTGCAAAACCACACGATATGCATGCAAATGGTGCTTTTGGCAGAACGCGCGTGTGGATTTCTACCAAACGACCTGAAAAGCATGCCAATGCTGCTCTTTTTGCACCCGCACATGGATTTGTGCCAAAACGCGTTTTAAGCATGAATATGCAACTTTTGGTAGACGAGGATGCAGTTTTCTGCAAAACCACACGATATGCATGCAAATGACGCTTTTGGCAGAACGCGCGTGTGGATTTCTACCAAACGACGTGAAAAGCATGCCAATGCTGCTCTTTTTAGCACCCGCACATGGATTTGTGCCAAAACGCGTTTTAAGCATGAATATGCAACTTTTGGTAGACGAGGATGCAGTTTTCTGCAAAACCACACGATATGCATGCAAATGACGCTTTTGGCAGAACGCGCGTGTGGATTTCTACCAAACGACGTGAAAAGCATGCCAATGCTGCTCTTTTTAGAACCCGCACATGGATTTGTGCCAAAACGCGTTTTAAGCATGAATATGACACTTTTGGTAGACGAGGATGCAGTTTTCTGCAAAACCACACGATATGCATGCAAATGGTGCTTTTTGCAGAACGCGCGTGTGGATTTCTACCAAACGACGTGAAAAGCATGCCAATGCTGCTCTTTTTAGCACCCGCACATGCATTTGTGCCAAAACGCGTTTTAAGCATGAATATGCAACTTTTGGTACACGAGGATGCAGTTTTCTGCAAAACCACACGATATGCATGCAAATGACGCTTTTGGCAGAACGCGCGTGTGGATTTCTACTAAACGACGTGAAAAGCATGCCAATGCTGCTCTTTTTAGAACCCGCACATGGATTTGTGCCAAAACGCGTTTTAAGCATGAATAGGACACTTTTGGTAGACGAGGATGCAGTTTTCTGCAAAACCCCACGATATGCATGCAAATGGTGCTTTTGGCAGAACGCGCGTGTGGATTTCTACCAAACGACGTGAAAAGCATGCCAATGCTGCTCTTTTTAGCACCCGCACATGGATTTTTGCCAAAACGCGTTTTAAGCATGAATATGCAACTTTTGGTAGACGAGGATGCAGTTTTCTGCAAAACCACACGATATGCATGCAAATGACGCTTTTGGCAGAACGCGCGTGTGGATTTCTACCAAACGACGTGAAAAGCATGCCAATGCTGCTCTTTTTAGCACCCGCACATGGATTTGTGCCAAAACGCGTTTTAAGCATGAATATGCAACTTTTGGTAGACGAGGATGCAGTTTTCTGCAAAACCACACGATATGCATGCAAATGACGCTTTTGGCAGAACGCGCGTGTGGATTTCTACCAAACGACGTGAAAAGCATGCCAATGCTGCTCTTTTTAGAACCCGCACATGGATTTGTGCCAAAACGCGTTTTAAGCATGAATATGACACTTTTGGTAGACGAGAATGCAGTTTTCTGCAAAACCACACGATATGCATGCAAATGACACTTTTGGCAGAACGCGCGTGTGGATTTCTACCAAACGACGTGAAAAGCATGCCAATGCTGCTCTTTTTAGCACCCGCACATGCATTTGTGCCAAAACGCGTTTTAAGCATGAATATGCAACTTTTGGTACACGAGGATGCAGTTTTCTGCAAAACCACACGATATGCATGCAAATGACGCTTTTGGCAGAACGCGCGTGTGGATTTCTACCAAACGACGTGAAAAGCATGCCAATGCTGCTCTTTTTAGAACCCGCACATGGATTTGTGCCAAAACGCGTTTTAAGCATGAATATGACACTTTTGGTAGACGAGGATGCAGTTTTCTGCAAAACCACACGATATGCATGCAAATGGTGCTTTTGGCAGAACGCGCGTGTGGATTTCTACCAAACGACGAGAAAAGCATGCCAATGCTGCTCTTTTTAGCACCCGCACATGGATTTGTGCCAAAACGCGTTTTAAGCATGAATATGCAACTTTTGGTAGACGAGGATGCAGTTTTCTGCAAAACCACACGATATGCATGCAAATGACGCTTTTGGCAGAACGCGCGTGTGGATTTCTACCAAACGACGTGAAAAGCATGCCAATGCTGCTCTTTTTAGAACCCGCACATGGATTTGTGCCAAAACGCGTTTTAAGCATGAATATGACACTTTTGGTAGACGAGGATGCAGTTTTCTGCAAAACCACACGATATGCATGCAAATGGTGCTTTTTGCAGAACGCGCGTGTGGATTTCTACCAAACGACGTGAAAAGCATGCCAATGCTGCTCTTTTTAGCACCCGCACATGCATTTGTGCGAAAACGCGTTTTAAGCATGAATATGCAACTTTTGGTACACGAGGATGCAGTTTTCTGCAAAACCACATGATATGCATGCAAATGACGCTTTTGGCAGAACGCGCGTGTGGATTTCTACCAAACGACGTGAAAAGCATGCCAATGCTGCTCTTTTTAGCACCCGCACATGGATTTGTGCCAAAACGCGTTTTAAGCATGAATATGACACTTTTGGTAGACGAGGATGCAGTTTTCTGCAAAACCACACGATATGCATGCAAATGGTGCTTTTGGCAGAACGCGCGTGTGGATTTCTACCAAACGACCTGAAAAGCATGCCTATGCTGCTCTTTTTGCACCCGCACATGGATTTGTGCCAAAACGCGTTTTAAGCATGAATATGCAACTTTTGGTAGACGAGGATGCAGTTTTCTGCAAAACCACACGATATGCATGCAAATGGTGCTTTTTGCAGAACGCGCGTGTGGATTTCTACCAAACGACGTGAAAAGCATGCCAATGCTGCTCTTTTTAGCACCCGCACATGCATTTGTGCCAAAACGCGTTTTAAGCATGAATATGCAACTTTTGGTACACGAGGATGCAGTTTTCTGCAAAACCACACGATATGCATGCAAATGACGCTTTTGGCAGAACGCGCGTGTGGATTTCTACTAAACGACGTGAAAAGCATGCCAATGCTGCTCTTTTTAGAACCCGCACATGGATTTGTGCCAAAACGCGTTTTAAGCATGAAAAGGACACTTTTGGTAGACGAGGATGCAGTTTTCTGCAAAACCCCACGATATGCATGCAAATGGTGCTTTAGGCAGAACGCGCGTGTGGATTTCTACCAAACGACGTGAAAAGCATGCCAATGCTGCTCTTTTTAGCACCCGCACATGGATTTGTGCCAAAACGCGTTTTAAGCATGAATATGCAACTTTTGGTAGACGAGGATGCAGTTTTCTGCAAAACCACACGATATGCATGCAAATGACGCTTTTGGCAGAACGCGCGTGTGGATTTCTACCAAACGACGTGAAAAGCATGCCAATGCTGCTCTTTTTAGAACCCGCACATGGATTTGTGCCAAAACGCGTTTTAAGCATGAATATGACACTTTTGGTACACGAGGATGCAGTTTTCTGCAAAACCACACGATATGCATGCAAATGGTGCTTTTGGCAGAACGCGCGTGTGGATTTCTACCAAACGACGTGAAAAGCATGCCAATGCTGCTCTTTTTAGAACCCGCACATGGATTTGTGCCAAAACGCGTTTTAAGCATGAATATGCAACTTTTGGTAGACGAGGATGCAGTTTTCTGCAAAACCACACGATATGCATGCAAATGACGCTTTTGGCAGAACGCCATGTGGATTTCTACCAAACGACGTGAAAAGCATGCCAATGCTGCTCTTTTTAGAACCCGCACATGTATTTGTGCCAAAACGCGTTTTAAGCATGAATATGACACTTTTGGTAGACGAGGATGCAGTTTTCTGCAAAACCACACGATATGCATGCAAATGACGCTTTTGGCAGAACGCGCGTGTGGATTTCTACCAAACGACGTGAAATGCATGCCAATGCTGCTTTTTTTAGCACCCGCACATGGATTTGTGCCAAAACGCGTTTTAAGCATGAATATGACACTTTTGGTAGACGAGGATGCAGTTTTCTGCAAAACCACACGATATGCATGCAAATGGTGCTTTTGGCAGAACGCGCGTGTGGATTTCTACCAAACGACCTGAAAAGCATGCCAATGCTGCTCTTTTTGCACCCGCACATGGATTTGTGCCAAAACGCGTTTTAAGCATGAATATGCAACTTTTGGTAGACGAGGATGCAGTTTTCTGCAAAACCACACGATATGCATGCAAATGACGCTTTTGGCAGAACGCGCGTGTGGATTTCTACCAAACGACGTGAAAAGCATGCCAATGCTGCTCTTTTTAGCACCCGCACATGGATTTGTGCCAAAACGCGTTTTAAGCATGAATATGCAACTTTTGGTAGACGAGGATGCAGTTTTCTGCAAAACCACACGATATGCATGCAAATGACGCTTTTGGCAGAACGCGCGTGTGGATTTCTACCAAACGACGTGAAAAGCATGCCAATGCTGCTCTTTTTAGAACCCGCACATGGATTTGTGCCAAAACGCGTTTTAAGCATGAATATGACACTTTTGGTAGACGAGGATGCAGTTTTCTGCAAAACCACACGATATGCATGCAAATGGTGCTTTTTGCAGAACGCGCGTGTGGATTTCTACCAAACGACGTGAAAAGCATGCCAATGCTGCTCTTTTTAGCACCCGCACATGCATTTGTGCCAAAACGCGTTTTAAGCATGAATATGCAACTTTTGGTACACGAGGATGCAGTTTTCTGCAAAACCACACGATATGCATGCAAATGACGCTTTTGGCAGAACGCGCGTGTGGATTTCTACTAAACGACGTGAAAAGCATGCCAATGCTGCTCTTTTTAGAACCCGCACATGGATTTGTGCCAAAACGCGTTTTAAGCATGAATAGGACACTTTTGGTAGACGAGGATGCAGTTTTCTGCAAAACCCCACGATATGCATGCAAATGGTGCTTTTGGCAGAACGCGCGTGTGGATTTCTACCAAACGACGTGAAAAGCATGCCAATGCTGCTCTTTTTAGCACCCGCACATGGATTTTTGCCAAAACGCGTTTTAAGCATGAATATGCAACTTTTGGTAGACGAGGATGCAGTTTTCTGCAAAACCACACGATATGCATGCAAATGACGCTTTTGGCAGAACGCGCGTGTGGATTTCTACCAAACGACGTGAAAAGCATGCCAATGCTGCTCTTTTTAGCACCCGCACATGGATTTGTGCCAAAACGCGTTTTAAGCATGAATATGCAACTTTTGGTAGACGAGGATGCAGTTTTCTGCAAAACCACACGATATGCATGCAAATGACGCTTTTGGCAGAACGCGCGTGTGGATTTCTACCAAACGACGTGAAAAGCATGCCAATGCTGCTCTTTTTAGAACCCGCACATGGATTTGTGCCAAAACGCGTTTTAAGCATGAATATGACACTTTTGGTAGACGAGAATGCAGTTTTCTGCAAAACCACACGATATGCATGCAAATGACACTTTTGGCAGAACGCGCGTGTGGATTTCTACCAAACGACGTGAAAAGCATGCCAATGCTGCTCTTTTTAGCACCCGCACATGCATTTGTGCCAAAACGCGTTTTAAGCATGAATATGCAACTTTTGGTACACGAGGATGCAGTTTTCTGCAAAACCACACGATATGCATGCAAATGACGCTTTTGGCAGAACGCGCGTGTGGATTTCTACCAAACGACGCGAAAAGCATGCCAATGCTGCTCTTTTTAGAAGCCGCACATGGATTTGTGCCAAAACGCGTTTTAAGCATGAATATGACACTTTTGGTAGACGAGGATGCAGTTTTCTGCAAAACCCCACGATATGCATGCAAATGGTGCTTTTGGCAGAACGCGCGTGTGGATTTCTACCAAACGACGTGAAAAGCATGCCAATGCTGCTCTTTTTAGCACCCGCACATGGATTTTTGCCAAAACGCGTTTTAAGCATGAATATGCAACTTTTGGTAGACGAGGATGCAGTTTTCTGCAAAACCACACGATATGCATGCAAATGACACTTTTGGCAGAACGCGCGTGTGGATTTCTACCAAACGACGTGAAAAGCATGCCAATGCTGCTCTTTTTAGAACCCGCACATGGATTTGTGCCAAAACGCGTTTTAAGCATGAATATGACACTTTTGGTACACGAGGATGCAGTTTTCTGCAAAACCACATGATATGCATGCAAATGGTGCTTTTGGCAGAACGCGCGTGTGGATTTCTACCAAACGACGTGAAAACCATGCCAATGCTGCTCTTTTTAGAACCCGCACATGGATTTGTGCCAAAACGCGTTTTAAGCATGAATATGCAACTTTTGGTAGACGAGGATGCAGTTTTCTGCAAAACCACACGATATGCATGCAAATGACGCTTTTGGCAGAACGCCATGTGGATTTCTACCAAACGACGTGAAAAGCATGCCAATGCTGCTCTTTTTAGAACCCGCACATGTATTTGTGCCAAAACGCGTTTTAAGCAAGAATATGACACTTTTGGTAGACGAGGATGCAGTTTTCTGCAAAACCACACGATATGCATGCAAATGACGCTTTTGGCAGAACGCGCGTGTGGATTTCTACCAAACGACGTGAAAAGCATGCCAATACTGCTCTTTTTAGCACCCGCACATGGATTTGTGCCAAAACGCGTTTTAAGCATGAATATGCAACTTTTGGTAGACGAGGATGCAGTTTTCTGCAAAACCACACGATATGCATGCAAATGACGCTTTTTGCAGAACGCGCGTGTGGATTTCTACCAAACGACGTGAAAAGCATGCCAATGCTGCTCTTTTTAGCACCCGCACATGCATTTGTGCCAAAACGCGTTTTAAGCATGAATATGCAACTTTTGGTACACGAGGATGCAGTTTTCTGCAAAAGCACACGATAGGCATGCAAATGACGCTTTTGGCAGAACGCGCGTGTGGATTTCTACTAAACGACGTGAAAAGCATGCCAATGCTGCTCTTTTTAGAACCCGCACATGGATTTGTGCCAAAACGCGTTTTAAGCATGAATAGGACACTTTTGGTAGACGAGGATGCAGTTTTCTGCAAAACCCCACGATATGCATTGAAATGGTGCTTTTGGCAGAACGCGCGTGTGGATTTCTACCAAACGGCGTGAAAAGCATGCCAATGCTGCTCTTTTTAGCACCCGCACATGGATTTTTGCCAAAACGCGTTTTAAGCATGAATATGCAACTTTTGGTAGACGAGGATGCAGTTTTCTGCAAAACCACACGATATGCATGCAAATGACGCTTTTGGCAGAACGCGCGTGTGGATTTCTACCAAACGACGTGAAAAGCATGCCAATGCTGCTCTTTTTAGAACCCGCACATGGATTTGTGCCAAAACGCGTTTTAAGCATGAATATGACACTTTTGGTAGACGAGGATGCAGTTTTCTGCAAAACCACACGATATGCATGCAAATGGTGCTTTTGGCAGAACGCGCGTGTGGATTTCTACCAAACGACGTGAAAAGCATGCCAATGCTGCTCTTTTTAGCACCCGCACATGGATTTTTGCCAAAACGCGTTTTAACCATGAATATGCAACTTTTGGTAGACGAGGATGCAGTTTTCTGCAAAACCACACGATATGCATGCAAATGACGCTTTTGGCAGAACGCGCGTGTGGATTTCTACCAAACGACGTGAAAAGCATGCCAATGCTGCTCTTTTTAGAACCCGCACATGGATTTGTGCCAAAACGCGTTTTAAGCATGAATATGACACTTTTGGTACACGAGGATGCAGTTTTCTGCAAAACCACATGATATTGTCACGTGGTGGTGACGTTAAGAACACAGTAGCAATACTGTGATAGACAAAACTAACTTTTATTGGGCGAACCTGTGCCCACAAAACAGGCTACACTTATAGCACAACGATAGCGGCGAACACGGTCGGCGATCGTCGAAAATCTGATCAGCGGTTCAAGCGCGTCGGCTTTTATACACAATCGTCGAATGTTCCAGACTAATCGTTGGCACCCGCGTGCCTTCCATAAACTTCTACATCATTCGCGTCAGGCGAATAAATCAGATAACACAACGTTCGGCAACAACAGACTGCGGATAGAAGCATCGATAACTTTCCAGAAACTTCGGATACATTCAAGCGCGTCCCGCGCTGTGCGATACGATTTCTTAGGCGGTGAAACCTGGTCGCCCGATAAATATAAATACACGTGTCAATACCCCCCTCTTAAAAGGCATCGTCCCGATGCTACAAAGAGAGCGAAACACAAAGGGACACTTATTAAACATAACAAAACAACGAAAAGAAATAAAGTCCAAAGGTCAGTTACGCGAAGTGCCAAAGTTCGTCAACGCTGGTGGTACGGCTTGAGCCGCACAACGTGGACAATTTCAGGTCGTGAGCGGCGCCGCTGTGACAGCGAAATGCCGTCTGGCACGACCTCGTAGTCCAGTGCACCAATACGTCGGATGATCTTGTACGGTCCAAAATAGCGACGCAAAAGCTTCTCGCTCAGTCCTCGTCGGCGTATAGGGGTCCAAACCCAAACACGGTCACCGGGCTGGTACTCAACAAAGCGTCGTCGGAGGTTGTAGTGTCGGCTGTCGGTCCTCTGCTGGTTCTTTATCCGCAGGCGGGCGAGCTGTCGGGCTTCTTCGGCGCGCTGGAGATAGCTAGCGACGTCGAGATTTTCCTCGTCAGTGACGTGGGGCAGCATGGCGTCGAGCGTCATCGTCGGATTCCTGCCGTAAACCAGCTTAAACGGCGTGATCTGTGTTGTTTCTTGCACCGTCGTGTTGTAAGCGAATGTTACGTACGGCAGGACCGCATCCCATGTCTTGTGTTCGACGTCCACGTACATCGCTAGCATGTCGGTGAGGGTCTTATTCAGCCGCTCCGTAAGACCATTCGTCTGCGGGTGGTAGGCCGTTGTCCTCCTGTGCCTTGTCTGACTGTAGTTCAGAATGGCTTGGGTGAGCTCCGCTGTAAAGGCCGTTCCTCTGTCGGTGATGAGGACTTCTGGGGCACCATGTCGCAGCAGGATGTTTTCGACAAAGAATTTCGCCACTTCGGCTGCGCTACCTTTCGGCAGTGCTTTAGTTTCAGCGAAGCGGGTGAGGTAGTCCGTCGCCACGACGATCCATTTATTTCCTGTTGTTGACGTCGGAAAGGGTCCCAACAAGTCCATCCCGATCTGCTGGAATGGTCGGCAAGGAGGCTCGATTGGCTGTAGTAATCCGGCTGGCCTTGTCGGCGGTGTCTTGCGTCGCTGACAGTCTCGGCATGTTCTGACATAACGGGCGACGTTGGCGGTCAGGTGCGGCCAATAATACTTTTCTTGTATCCTTGATAGTGTCCGGGAAAATCCTAGGTGTCCAGCGGTCGGATCGTCATGTAGGGCGTGCAATACTTCTGGACGAAGTCCTGACGGGACAACAAGAAGGTAGTTGGCGCGGACTGGGGAGAAGTTCTTCTTCACGAGTAGATTGTTTTGAAGCGTGAAGGAAGATAATCCGCGCTTAAATGCCCTGGGGACAACGTCGGTGTGCCCTTCCAAATATTCGACGAGGCCTTTTAACTCCGCGTCTGCCCGTTGCTGTGCAGCGAAGTCTTCCGCGCTTATCATTCCGAGGAAGGCGTCGTCATTCTCGTCGTCTTGCGGCGGCGGGTCAATGGGGGCGCGTGATAGGCAATCGGCATCGGAGTGTTTTCGTCCGGACTTGTAGGTGACAGTGATGTCGTATTCTTGTAGTCTGAGGCTCCACCGCGCGAGTCGTCCTGAAGGATCCTTTATATTCGCTAGCCAACACAACGCGTGATGGTCACTGACGACTTTGAATGGCCTGCAATAAAGATAAGGGCGAAATTTAGCTGTAGCCCAAACGATGGCGAGGCATTCCTTTTCGGTCGTAGAATAGTTGCCTTCCGCTTTTGACAGCGACCGGCTAGCGTAGGCTATCACCTGTTCGACTCCGTTTCTCCTCTGGACTAGAACGGCACCGAGGCCTAGGCTACTGGCGTCAGTATGGATTTCTGTATCGGCGTACTCGTCGAAGTGCGCAAGTACCGGCGGTGACTGCATGCGTCGTTTGAGTTCTTCAAATGCGTCGGCCTGCGGTGTTTCCCACTTGAACTCGACATCACATTTCGTTAGATGTGTTAGCGGCTCCGCGATGCGTGAAAAGTCCTCGACAAAGCGCCTATAGTAGGCACACATGCCAAGGAACCTACGCACTGCCTTCTTGTTGATGGGTTGCGGGAACTGTGCGATTGCAGCTGTCTTTTGCGGGTCTGGACGGACACCAGATTTGCTGATTACGTGGCCTAGGAACAGAAGCTCATCATAAGCGAAGCGGCATTTTTCCGGCTTCAGAGTAAGCCCTGACGACTTGATGGCTTCAAGTACTGTCGCAAGCCGCTTGAGGTGATCGTCGAAATTCCCGGCGAAGACGACGACGTCATCCAAGTAAACGAGACAGGTCTGCCACTTCAGTCCTGCTAATACTGTGTCCATGACGCGCTGGAACGTTGCAGGTGCCGAACACAGTCCGAATGGCATAACCTTGAACTCGTAGAGGCCGTCTGGCGTGATGAAGGCGGTCTTTTCGCGATCCCTTTCGTCGCCCTCTATTTGCCAGTAGCCAGACTTGAGGTCCATCGATGAGAAGTATTTAGCATTGCAGAGCCGATCCAATGCGTCGTCTATCCGTGGGAGGGGGTATACGTCTTTCTTCGTGATTTTGTTCAATCGACGATAATCGACGCAGAAACGTAGGGTTCCGTTCTTTTTCTTCACTAAAACAACTGGAGACGCCCACGGGCTTTTCGACGGCTGGATGATGTCGTCGCGCAGCATTTCGTCGACTTGGTGTCTTATAGCTTCGCGTTCTCGCGTCGAAACTCGGTAAGGGCTCTGGCGGAGTGGTCGAGCGCACTCTTCTGTTATTATGCGATGCTTTGCGACTGGGGTTTGTCGAATCCTCGATGACGTCGAAAAGCAGTCTTTGTATCGTCGAAGCAGACTTCTGAGCTGTTGCTTCTTAATCACGGGGAGATTTGGATTTATGTCGAAGTCTGGCTCGGGAACTGCGGTCGTCGGGGTAGATGCAACAGAATCCGAGAGGACAAACGCATCGCTGGTTTCCTGAAATTCCTCGATGTATGCGATCGTCGTGCCCTTGTTGATGTGCTTGAATTCCTGGCTGAAGTTTGTCAGCAACACCTTCGTGTTTCCTCCGTGCAGTCGAGCGATCCCTCTTGCGACGCAAATTTCACGGTC
This sequence comes from Dermacentor albipictus, assembly GCF_038994185.2. Taxonomy (NCBI): domain Eukaryota; kingdom Metazoa; phylum Arthropoda; class Arachnida; order Ixodida; family Ixodidae; genus Dermacentor; species Dermacentor albipictus. Next base: position 26,393 of record NW_027225830.1, on the reverse strand, counting down.
GAGCAGTAGACGTTGGTCGCCTTCGATGACGCCTTCTACGTCAACGGGTGTTTCAGGGCCGACCGAAATGACAATGCTGGAGCGAGGTGGGATGCTCACTTGATCTTCGAGCACCCTCAAGGCGTGGCGACTACGAGGGCTCTCCGGCGATATCGCTTGATCTTCCGACAGCGTTATTGACTTCGACTTCAGGTCGATGATTGCGCCGTGTTGGTTCAGGAAGTCCATGCCGAGTATGACGTCTCGTGAACACTGTTGGAGGATAACGAAGGTGGCAGGGTAAGTCCGGTCATGAACGGTAATTCTTGCCGTGCAGACTCCAGACGGCGTGATGAGGTGTCCTCCAGCGGTTCGAATTTGAGGGCCTTCCCACGTAGTTTTAACTTTCTTCAACTGGGTTGCGATGTGTCCACTCATGACGGAGTAATCGGCCCCTGTGTCGACTAAGGCAGTGACTGCGTGTCCGTCGAGAAGCACGTCGAGGTCGGTGGTTCTTTGTCTGGCGTTGCAGTTAGGTCGTGGCGTCGGATCACGGCTGCGTCGTGTTGAACTGAAGTTGGAACGTCGCGTCGTCATGTCGTCGTTCGTCGGTGTAGTCTTGCCTTCCTGACTTCGTCGGGACGGCGGCGTGTCGTTGTTATGTCGTCGAGATCGTTTCGTCGTCGTCTTCGTCGGCGGCGGAGGATCTTCGTCAGTTCGACGAACAGCAACCGCACCTCCATCGGTTGCTGCTTTTAGTTTTCCGGATATGGGCTCGCTGACCGGCCCCGGGCTGGGCCAGTGTATGGTCGGCGCTGCGGCGACAGGTAGCGGCCTGGTGATGGCGAACGGGACGGCCGTCGAGGGCTCCACTGAGTAGCGGCGAGGTAATCGGCGATGTCACGTGGGCGCTCGCCAAGCTGTGGACGCGGCGCGTTGACGGCGAAACCTCGCAGTCCCATCTCCCGGTACGGACATCGTCGGTAGACGTGACCCGCTTCTCCGCAGTGGTAGCAGAGCGGGCGGTGGTCAGGAGCACACCAGATGTCCGTCTTCCTCGCGTAGGTGCGCTGGGCGACGGGTGGTCGTGCTGGCGGCGGCGGACGACGAAACTGTGGCGTGACAGGGCCCTGGCGTGGTCGCGGAGGGGGTCCTTGACGGCGTGCGACGGCGGCGTAGGTCATCGATTGCGGCTCACGCTGCGGCGATTCAGGGGCTACTCCAAGTTGTTGTTGGAGTTCGTCACGCACGGCGTCGGCAATCGAAGCCACTTGAGGCTGTGATGATGGGAACAGCTTTTGTAGCTCCTCCCGCACGACAGCTCGGATAGTCTCGCGTAGGTCGTCGGCGGCCAGTGACTGAACTCCGGCGATGTTTGTCGAGGTGGCGCGGCGGTCGAATTGCCGGTTTCGCATCTCGAGTGTCTTCTCGATGCTGGTGGACTCGTGAAGAAACTCGTCGACGGTCTTCGGTGGGCTTCGTACCATTCCGGCAAAAAGTTCCTCCTTCACACCACGCATCAGCAGGCGCACTTTCTTCTCCTCGGGCATTTCAGGGTCGGCGTGGCGGAAGAGACGGCTCATTTCTTCCGTGTAGATCGCGGTCGTCTCATTAGGTAGCTGCACCCGGGTTTCCAATAGCGCTTGGGCTCGTTCTCGGCGTACGACGCTTGCGAATGTCTTCAGGAAGCTGCTTCGGAAAAGTTCCCAGGTCGTTAGGGTGGCTTCTCGGTTCTCGAACCACGTCCTGGCCGCGTCTTCCAATGCGAAGAAGACATATTGCAGTTTGTCGTCGCTGTTCCAGTTGTTAAACGTTGCGACTCTCTCGTACGTCTCAAGCCAGCCTTCCGGGTCCTCGAAAGTTGAACCACGGAACGTCGGAGGCTCCCTGGGGTGCTGTAGCACGATGGGCGATGCCGGGGCTGCCATTGGGGTGGACTTGGTGGCAATCTTTCTGGTCGTCTCAGGCAAAAGTCCGTGCTCCGGGAGCAGTTGTTGAAGACGGCGGCTTGCTCGATGGTCCGGGACTGCGTTGGTGTTGTCGTTGCGTTCCGGGCTTGGATCACGGCTTGTCGGGGGCGTCCGGTACATGGACCAAAAGCACCTCCACCAGATGTCACGTGGTGGTGACGTTAAGAACACAGTAGCAATACTGTGATAGACAAAACTAACTTTTATTGGGCGAACCTATGCCCACAAAACAGGCTACACTTATAGCACAACGATAGCGGCGAACACGGTCGGCGATCGTCGAAAATCTGATCAGCGGTTCAAGCGCGTCGGCTTTTATACACAATCGTCGAATGTTCCAGACTAATCGTTGGCACCCGCGTGCCTTCCATAAATTTCTACATCATTCGCGTCAGGCGAGTAAATCAGATAACACAACGTTCGGCAACAACAGACTGCGGATAGAAGCATCGATAACTTTCCAGAAACTTCGGATACATTCAAGCGCGTCCCGCGCTGTGCGATACGATTTCTTAGGCGGTGAAACCTGGTCGCCCGATAAATATAAATACACGTGTCAATATGCATGCAAATGGTGCTTTTGGCAGAACGCGCGTGTGGATTTCTACCAAACGACGTGAAAAGCATGCCAATGCTGCTCTTTTTAGAACCCGCACATGGATTTGTGCCAAAACGCGTTTTAAGCATGAATATGCAACTTTTGGTAGACGAGGATGCAGTTTTCTGCAAAACCACACGATATGCATGCAAATGACGCTTTTGGCAGAACGCCATGTGGATTTCTACCAAACGACGTGAAAAGCATGCCAATGCTGCTCTTTTTAGAACCCGCACATGTATTTGTGCCAAAACGCGTTTTAAGCAAGAATATGAAACTTTTGGTAGACGAGGATGCAGTTTTCTGCAAAACCACACGATATGCATGCAAATGACGCTTTTGGCAGAACGCGCGTGTGGATTTCTACCAAACGACGTGAAAAGCATGCCAATGCTGCTCTTTTTAGCACCCGCACATGGATTTGTGCCAAAACGCGTTTTAAGCATGAATATGACACTTTTGGTAGACGAGGATGCAGTTTTCTGCAAAACCACACGATATGCATGCAAATGGTGCTTTTGGCAGAACGCGCGTGTGGATTTCTACCAAACGACCTGAAAAGCATGCCAATGCTGCTCTTTTTGCACCCGCACATGGATTTGTGCCAAAACGCGTTTTAAGCATGAATATGCAACTTTTGGTAGACGAGGATGCAGTTTTCTGCAAAACCACACGATATGCATGCAAATGACGCTTTTGGCAGAACGCGCGTGTGGATTTCTACCAAACGACGTGAAAAGCATGCCAATGCTGCTCTTTTTAGCACCCGCACATGGATTTGTGCCAAAACGCGTTTTAAGCATGAATATGCAACTTTTGGTAGACGAGGATGCAGTTTTCTGCAAAACCACACGATATGCATGCAAATGACGCTTTTGGCAGAACGCGCGTGTGGATTTCTACCAAACGACGTGAAAAGCATGCCAATGCTGCTCTTTTTAGAACCCGCACATGGATTTGTGCCAAAACGCGTTTTAAGCATGAATATGACACTTTTGGTAGACGAGGATGCAGTTTTCTGCAAAACCACACGATATGCATGCAGATGGTGCTTTTGGCAGAACGCGCGTGTGGATTTCTACCAAACGACGTGAAAAGCATGCGAATGCTGCTCTTTTTAGAACCCGCACATGGATTTGTGCCAAAACGCGTTTTAAGCATGAATATGCAACTTTTGGTAGACGAGGATGCAGTTTTCTGCAAAACCACACGATATGCATGCAAATGACGCTTTTGGCAGAACGCGCGTGTGGATTTCTACCAAACGACGTGAAAAGCATGCCAATGCTGCTCTTTTTAGCACCCGCACATGGATTTGTGCCAAAACGCGTTTTAAGCATGAATATGACACTTTTGGTAGACGAGGATGCAGTTTTCTGCAAAACCACACGATATGCATGCAAATGGTGCTTTTGGCAGAACGCGCGTGTGGATTTCTACCAAACGACCTGAAAAGCATGCCAATGCTGCTCTTTTTGCACCCGCACATGGATTTGTGCCAAAACGCGTTTTAAGCATGAATATGCAACTTTTGGTAGACGAGGATGCAGTTTTCTGCAAAACCACACGATATGCATGCAAATGACGCTTTTGGCAGAACGCGCGTGTGGATTTCTACCAAACGACGTGAAAAGCATGCCAATGCTGCTCTTTTTAGCACCCGCACATGGATTTGTGCCAAAACGCGTTTTAAGCATGAATATGACACTTTTGGTAGACGAGGATGCAGTTTTCTGCAAAACCACACGATATGCATGCAAATGGTGCTTTTGGCAGAACGCGCGTGTGGATTTCTACCAAACGACCTGAAAAGCATGCCAATGCTGCTCTTTTTGCACCCGCACATGGATTTGTGCCAAAACGCGTTTTAAGCATGAATATGCAACTTTTGGTAGACGAGGATGCAGTTTTCTGCAAAACCACACGATATGCATGCAAATGACGCTTTTGGCAGAACGCGCGTGTGGATTTCTACCAAACGACGTGAAAAGCATGCCAATGCTGCTCTTTTTAGCACCCGCACATGGATTTGTGCCAAAACGCGTTTTAAGCATGAATATGACACTTTTGGTAGACGAGGATGCAGTTTTCTGCAAAACCACACGATATGCATGCAAATGGTGCTTTTGGCAGAACGCGCATGTGGATTTCTACCAAACGACCTGAAAAGCATGCCAATGCTGCTCTTTTTGCACCCGCACATGGATTTGTGCCAAAACGCGTTTTAAGCATGAATATGCAACTTTTGGTAGACGAGGATGCAGTTTTCTGCAAAACCACACGATATGCATGGAAATGACGCTTTTGGCAGAACGCGCGTGTGGATTTCTACCAAACGACGTGAAAAGCATGCCAATGCTGCTCTTTTTAGCACCCGCACATGGATTTGTGCCAAAACGCGTTTTAAGCATGAATATGCAACTTTTGGTAGACGAGGATGCAGTTTTCTGCAAAACCACACGATATGCATGCAAATGACGCTTTTGGCAGAACGCGCGTGTGGATTTCTACCAAACGACGTGAAAAGCATGCCAATGCTGCTCTTTTTAGAACCCGCACATGTATTTGTGCCAAAACGCGTTTTAAGCAAGAATATGACACTTTTGGTAGACGAGGATGCAGTTTTCTGCAAAACCACACGATATGCATGCAAATGGTGCTTTTTGCAGAACGCGCGTGTGGATTTCTACCAAACGACGTGAAAAGCATGCCAATGCTGCTCTTTTTAGCACCCGCACATGCATTTGTGCCAAAACGCGTTTTAAGCATGAATATGCAACTTTTGGTACACGAGGATGCAGTTTTCTGCAAAACAACACGATATGCATGCAAATGACGCTTTTGGCAGAACGCGCGTGTGGATTTCTACTAAACGACGTGAAAAGCATGCCAATGCTGCTCTTTTTAGAACCCGCACATGGATTTGTGCCAAAACGCGTTTTAAGCATGAATAGGACACTTTTGGTAGACGAGGATGCAGTTTTCTGCAAAACCCCACGATATGCATGCAAATGGTGCTTTAGGCAGAACGCGCGTGTGGATTTCTACCAAACGACGTGAAAAGCATGCCAATGCTGCTCTTTTTAAGCACCCGCACATGGATTTTTGCCAAAACGCGTTTTAAGCATGAATATGCAACTTTTGGTAGACGAGGATGCAGTTTTCTGCAAAACCACACGATATGCATGCAAATGACGCTTTTGGCAGAACGCGCGTGTGGATTTCTACCAAACGACGTGAAAAGCATGCCAATGCTGCTCTTTTTAGAACCCGCACATGGATTTGTGCCAAAACGCGTTTTAAGCATGAATATGCAACTTTTGGTAGACGAGGATGCAGTTTTCTGCAAAACCACACGATATGCATGCAAATGACGCTTTTGGCAGAACGCCATGTGGATTTCTACCAAACGACGTGAAAAGCATGCCAATGCTGCTCTTTTTAGAACCCGCACATGTATTTGTGCCAAAACGCGTTTTAAGCATGAATATGACACTTTTGGTAGACGAGGATGCAGTTTTCTGCAAAACCACACGATATGCATGCAAATGACGCTTTTGGCAGAACGCGCGTGTGGATTTCTACCAAACGACGTGAAAAGCATGCCAATGCTGCTCTTTTAGCACCCGCACATGGATTTGTGCCAAAACGCGTTTTAAGCATGAATATGACACTTTTGGTAGACGAGGATGCAGTTTTCTGCAAAACCACACGATATGCATGCAAATGGTGCTTTTGGCAGAACGCGCGTGTGGATTTCTACCAAACGACCTGAAAAGCATGCCAATGCTGCTCTTTTTGCACCCGCACATGGATTTGTGCCAAAACGCGTTTTAAGCATGAATATGCAACTTTTGGTAGACGAGGATGCAGTTTTCTGCAAAACCACACGATATGCATGCAAATGACGCTTTTGGCAGAACGCGCGTGTGGATTTCTACCAAACGACGTGAAAAGCATGCCAATGCTGCTCTTTTTAGCACCCGCACATGGATTTGTGCCAAAACGCGTTTAAGCATGAATATGCAACTTTTGGTAGACGAGGATGCAGTTTTCTGCAAAACCACACGATATGCATGCAAATGACGCTTTTGGCAGAACGCGCGTGTGGATTTCTACCAAACGACGTGAAAAGCATGCCAATGCTGCTCTTTTTAGAACCCGCACATGGATTTGTGCCAAAACGCGTTTTAAGCATGAATATGACACTTTTGGTAGACGAGGATGCAGTTTTCTTCAAAACCACACGATATGCATGCAAATGGTGCTTTTTGCAGAACGCGCGTGTGGATTTCTACCAAACGACGTGAAAAGCATGCCAATGCTGCTCTTTTTAGCACCCGCACATGCATTTGTGCGAAACGCGTTTTAAGCATGAATATGCAACTTTTCATGCTTAAAGGTGCAGAGGTGCAGCGGTGGCGTAAAGGTAGAACACCCGCCTCGCGTGCAAGAGGTCCGTGGTTCGAATCCCGGTGCCGGCAATTTTCCACCGGATTAAAAAAAAAAAAGAAATCCGCGTGTTGATAAAATTGCACAAACAGGCCTGGAGTGTGGCCTGATCCCGGTGACCAGAACCGGTAACGCACTCCCTCACCAGAGCAGGATTGGCCGCCCTGGTGCAGTACTTGGCCACAACCTCCTATATGAACACAACAATCAAACCCCGGCCCTCAGTCCCCAGCAGCCGCGAAGCAACTGACCACGGCGGCGGTCAGACCTGCAATGCAGCAGAGGGTGCTAAGAATCACTGGCTCCGGACAGGCCGCCAATGGAATATGAACCTGGCAACGTTTAACGCTAGAACGTTATCTAGTGAGGCGAGTCTAGCAGTGCTATTGGAGGAATTAGAGGGCACTAAATGGGATATAATAGGGCTCAGTGAAGTTAGGAGGCCAAAAGAAGCATATACAGTGCTAAAAAGCGGGCACGTCCTGTGCTACAGGGGCTTAGCGGAGAGAAGAGAACTAGGAGTCGGATTCCTGATTAATAAGAATATAGCTGGTAACATACAGGAATTCTATAGCATTAACGAGAGGGTGGCAGGTCTTGTTGTGAAACTTAATAAGAGGTACAAAATGAAGATTGTGCAAGTCTACGCCCCTACATCCAGTCATGATGACCAGGAAGTCGAAAGCTTCTATGAAGACGTGGAATCGGCGATGGGTAGAGTGAAAACCAATACACTATACTAATGGGCGACTTTAATGCCAAGGTAGGCAAGAAGCAGGCTGGAGACAAGACAGTGGGGGAATATGGCATAGGCGCTAGGAATAGCAGGGGAGAGTTATTAGTAGAATTTGCGAACAGAATAATATGAGGATAATGAATACCTTCTTCCGCAAGCGGGATAGCCGAAAGTGGACGTGGAGGAGCCGAACGGTGAGACTAGAAATGAAATAGACTTCATACTCTGCGCTAACCCTGGCATCATACAAGATGTGGACGTGCTCGGCAAAGTCCGCTGCAGTGACCACAGAATGGTAAGAACTCGAATTAGCCTAGACCTGAGGAGGGAACGGAAGAAACTAGTACATAAGAAGCCAATTAATGAGTTAGCGGTAAGAGGGAAAATAGAAGAATTCCAGATCAAGCTACAGAACAGGTATTCAGCTTTAACTCAGGAAGAGGGCCTTAGCGTTGAAACAATGAACGACAATCTTGTGGGCATCATTAAGGAGTGTGCAATGGAAGTCGGTGGTAACTCCATTAGGCAGGATACCAGCAAACTATCGCAGGAGACGAAAGATCTGATCAAGAAACGCCAATGTATGAAAGCCTCTAACCCTACAGCTAGAATAGAACTGGCAGAACTTTCGAAGTTAATCAACAAGCGTAAGACAGCTGACATAAGGAAGTATAATATGGATAGAATTGAACATGCTCTCAGGAACGGAGGAAGCCTAAAAACAGTGAAGAAGAAACTAGGAATCGGCAAGAATCAGATGTATGCGTTAAGAGACAAAGCCGGCAATATCATTACCAATATGGATGAGATAGTTCAAGTGGCTGAGGAGTTCTATAGAGATTTATACAGTACCAGTGGCACCCACGACGATAATGGAAGGGAAAATAGTCTAGAGGAATTCGAAATCCCAAAGGTAACGCCGGAAGAAGTAAAGAAAGCCTTGGGAGATATGCAAAGGGGGAAGGCAGCTGGGGAGGATCAGGTAACAGCAGATTTGTTGAAGGATGGTGGACAGATTGTTCTAGAGAAACTGGCCACCCTGTATACGCAATGCCTCATGACCTCGAGCGTACCGGAATCTTGGAAGAACGCTAACATAATCCTAATTCATAAGAAAGGAGATGCCAAAGACTTGAAAAATTATAGACCGATCAGCTTACTGTCCGTTGCCTACAAACTATTTACTAAGGTAATTGCAAATAGAATCAGGAATACCTTAGACTTCTGTCAAGCAAAGGACCAGGCAGGATTCCGTAAAGGCTACTCAACAATGGATCATATTCACACTATCAATCAGGTGATAGAGAAATGTGCGGAATATAACCAACCCTTATATATAGCTTTCATTGATTACGAGAAAGCGTTTGATTCTGTCGAAACCTCAGCAGTCATGGAGGCATTACGGAATCAGGGTGTAGACGAACCATATGTAAAAATACTGGAAGATATCTATAGCGGCTCCACAGCCACCGTAGTCCTCCACAAAGAAAGCAACAAAATCCCTATAAAGAAAGGCGTCAGGCAGGGAGATACGATATCTCCAATGCTATTCACAGCATGTTTACAGGAGGTATTCAGAGGCCTGGAGTGGGAAGAATTGGGGATAAAAGTTAATGGAGAGTACCTCAGTAACTTGCGATTCGCTGATGATATTGCCTTACTTAGTAACTCAGGGGACCAATTGCAATGCATGCTCACTGACCTGGAGAGGCAAAGCAGAAGAGTGGGTCTAAAAATGAATCTGCAGAAAACTAAAGTAATGTTTAACAGTCTCGGAAGAGAACAGCAATTTACAATAGGCAGCGAGGCACTGGAAGTCGTAAGGGAATACACCTACTTGGGGCAGGTAGTGACGGCGGATCCGGATCATGAGACGGAAATAATCAGGAGAATAAGAATGGGCTGGGGTGCGTTTGGAAGGCATTCTCAGATCATGAACAGCAGGTTGCCATTATCCCTCAAGAGAAAAGTATATAATAGCTGTGTCTTACCAGTACTAACCTATGGGGCAGAAACCTGGAGGCTTACGAAAAGAGTTCTACTCAAATTGAGGACGACGCAACGAGCTATGGAAAGAAGAATGATAGGTGTAACGTTAAGGGATAAGAAAAGAGCAGATTGGGTCAGGGAACAAACGCGAGTTAATGACATCTTAGTTGAAATCAAGAAAAAGAAATGGGCATGGGCAGGGCATGTAATGAGGAAGGAAGATAACCGATGGTCATTAAGGGTTACGGACTGGATCCCAAGGGAAGGGAAGCGTAGCAGGGGGCGGCAGAAAGTTAGGTGGGCGGATGAGATTAAGAAGTTTGCAGGGACGGCGTGGCCACAATTAGTACATGACCGGGGTTGTTGGAGAAATATGGGAGAGGCCTTTGCCCTGCAGTGGGCGTAACCAGGCTGATGATGATGATGATGCAACTTTTGGTACACGAGGATGCAGTTTTCTGCAAAACCACACGATATGCATGCAAATGACGCTTTTGGCAGAACGCGCGTGTGGATTTCTACTAAACGACGTGAAAAGCATGCCAATGCTGCTCTTTTTAGAACCCGCACATGGATTTGTGCCAAAACGCGTTTTAAGCATGAATAGGACACTTTTGGTAGACGAGGATGCAGTTTTCTGCAAAACCCCACGATATGCATGCAAATGGTGCTTTTGGCAGAACGCGCGTGTGGATTTCTACCAAACGACGTCAAAAGCATGCCAATGCTGCTCTTTTTAGCACCCGCACATGGATTTTTGCCAAAACGCGTTTTAAGCATGAATATGCAACTTTTGGTAGACGAGGATGCAGTTTTCTGCAAAACCACACGATATGCATGCAAATGACGCTTTTGGCAGAACGCGCGTGTGGATTTCTACCAAACGACGTGAAAAGCATGCCAATGCTGCTCTTTTTAGAACCCGCACATGGATTTGTGCCAAAACGCGTTTTAAGCATGAATATGACACTTTTGGTACACGAGGATGCAGTTTTCTGCAAAACCACACAATATGCATGCAAATGGTGCTTTTGGCAGAACGCGCGTGTGGATTTCTACCAAACGACGTGAAAAGCATGCCAATGCTGCTCTTTTTAGAACCCGCACATGGATTTGTGCCAAAACGCGTTTAAGCATGAATATGCAACTTTTGGTAGACGAGGATGCAGTTTTCTGCAAAACCACACGATATGCATGCAAATGACGCTTTTGGCAGAACGCCATGTGGATTTCTACCAAACGACGTGAAAAGCATGCCAATGCTGCTCTTTTTAGAACCCGCACATGTATTTGTGCCAAAACGCGTTTTAAGCATGAATATGACACTTTTGGTAGACGAGGATGCAGTTTTCTGCAAAACCACACGATATGCATGCAAATGACGCTTTTGGCAGAACGCGCGTGTGGATTTCTACCAAACGACGTGAAAAGCATGCCAATGCTGCTCTTTTTAGCACCCGCACATGGATTTGTGCCAAAACGCGTTTTAAGCATGAATATGACACTTTTGGTAGACGAGGATGCAGTTTTCTGCAAAACCACACGATATGCATGCAAATGGTGCTTTTGGCAGAACGCGCGTGTGGATTTCTACCAAACGACCTGAAAAGCATGCCAATGCTGCTCTTTTTGCACCCGCACATGGATTTGTGCCAAAACGCGTTTTAAGCATGAATATGCAACTTTTGGTAGACGAGGATGCACTTTTCTGCAAAACCACACGATATGCATGCAAATGACGCTTTTGGCAGAACGCGCGTGTGGATTTCTACCAAACGACGTGAAAAGCATGCCAATGCAGCTCTTTTTAGCACCCGCACATAGATTTGTGCCAAAACGCGTTTTAAGCATGAATATGCAACTTTTGGTAGACGAGGATGCAGTTTTCTGCAAAACCACACGATATGCATGCAAATGACGCTTTTGGCAGAACGCGCGTGTGGATTTCTACCAAACGACGTGAAAAGCATGCCAATGCTGCTCTTTTTAGAACCCGCACATGGATTTGTGCCAAAACGCGTTTTAAGCATGAATATGACACTTTGGTAGACGAGGATGCAGTTTTCTGCAAAACCACACGATATGCATGCAAATGGTGCTTTTGGCAGAACGCGCGTGTGGATTTCTACCAAACGACGTGAAAAGCATGCCAATGCTGCTCTTTTTAGCACCCGCACGTGGATTTGTGCCAAAACGCGTTTTAAGCATGAATATGCAACTTTTGGTAGACGAGGATGCAGTTTTCTGCAAAACCACACGATATGCATGCAAATGACGCTTTTGGCAGAACGCGCGTGTGGATTTCTACCAAACGACGCGAAAAGCATGCCAATGCTGCTCTTTTTAGAAGCCGCACATGGATTTGTGCCAAAACGCGTTTTAAGCATGAATATGACACTTTTGGTAGACGAGGATGCAGTTTTCTGCAAAACAACACGATATGCATGCAAATGGTGCTTTTGGCAGAACGCGCGTGTGGATTTCTACCAAACGACGTGAAAAGCATGCCAATGCTGCTCTTTTTAGCACCCGCACATGCATTTGTGCCAAAACGCGTTTTAAGCATGAATATGCAACTTTTGGTACACGAGGATGCAGTTTTCTGCAAAACCACACGATATGCATGCAAATGACGCTTTTGGCAGAACGCGCCTGTGGATTTCTACCAAACGACGTGAAAAGCATGCCAGTGCTGCTCTTTTTAGAACACGCACATGGATTTGTGCCAAAACGCGTTTTAAGCATGAATATGACACTTTCGGTAGACGAGGATGCAGTTTTCTGCAAAACCACACGATATGCATGCAAATGGTGCTTTTGGCAGAACGCGCGTGTGGATTTCTACCAAACGACGTGAAAAGCATGCCAATGCTGCTCTTTTTAGCACCCGCACATGGATTTGTGCCAAAACGCGTTTTAAGCATGAATATGCAACTTTTGGTAGACGAGGATGCAGTTTTCTGCAAAACCACACAATATGCATGCAAATGACGCTTTTGGCAGAACGCGCGTGTGGATTTCCACCAAACGACGTGAAAAGCATGCCAATGCTGCTCTTTTTAGAAACCGCACATGGATTTGTGCCAAAACGCGTTTTAAGCATGAATATGACACTTTTGGTAGACGAGGATGCAGTTTTCTGCAAAACCACACGATATGCATGCAAATGGTGCTTTTGGCAGAACGCGCGTGTGGATTTCTACCAAACGACGTGAAAAGCATGCCAATGCTGCTCTTTTTAGCACCCGCACATGGATTTGTGCCAAAACGCGTTTTAAGCATGAATATGACACTTCTGGTAGACGAGGATGCAGTTTTCTGCAAAACCACACAATATGCATGCAAATGACGCTTTTGGCAGAACGCGCGTGTGGATTTCTACCAAACGACGTGAAAAGCATGCCAATGCTGCTCTTTTTGAACCCGCACATGGATTTGTGCCAAAACGCGTTTTAAGCATGAATATGACACTTCTGGTAGACGAGGATGCAGTTTTCTGCAAAACCACACGATATGCATGCAAATGGTGCTTTTGGCAGAACGCGCGTGTGGATTTCTACCAAACGACGTGAAAAGCATGCCAATGCTGCTCTCTTTAGCAACCGCACATGGATTTGTGCCAAAACGCGTTTTAAGCATGAATATGCAACTTTTGGTAGACGAGGATGCAGTTTTCTGCAAAACCACACGATATGCATGCAAATGACGCTTTTGGCAGAACGCGCGTGTGGATTTCTACCAAACGACGTGAAAAGCATGCCAATGCTGCTCTTTTTAGAACCCGCACATGGATTTGTGCCAAAACGCGTTTTAAGCATGAATATGACACTTTTGGTAGACGAGGATGCAGTTTTCTGCAAAACCACACGATATGCATGCAAATGGTGCTTTTGGCAGAACGCGCGTGTGGATTTCTACCAAACGACGTGAAAAGCATGCCAATGCTGCTCTTTTTAGAACCCGCACATGGATTTGTGCCAAAACGCGTTTTAAGCATGAATATGCAACTTTTGGTAGACGAGGATGCAGTTTTCTGCAAAACCACACGATATGCATGCAAATGACGCTTTTGGCAGAACGCGCGTGTGGATTTCTACCAAACGACGTGAAAAGCATGCCAATGCTGCTCTTTTTAGAACCCGCACATGGATTTGTGCCAAAACGCGTTTTAAGCATGAATATGACACTTTTGGTAGACGTGGATGCAGTTTTCTGCAAAACCACACGATATGCATGCAAATGGTGCTTTTGGCAGAACGCGCGTGTGGATTTCTAACAAACGACGTGAAAAGCATGCCAATGCTGCTCTTTTTAGCACCCGCACATGGATTTGTGCCAAAACGCGTTTTAAGCATGAATATGCAACTTTTGGTAGACGAGGATGCAGTTTTCTGCAAAACCACACGATATGCATGCAAATGACGCTTTTGGCAGAACGCGCGTGTGGATTTCTACCAAACGACGTGAAAAGCATGCCAATGCTGCTCTTTTTAGCACCCGCACATGGATTTGTGCCAAAACACGTTTTAAGCATGAATATGCAACTTTTGGTAGACGAGGATGCAGTTTTCTGCAAAACCACACGATATGCATGCAAATGACGCTTTTGGCAGAACGCGCGTGTGGATTTCAACCAAACGACGTGAAAAGCATGCCAATGCTGCTCTTTTTAGAACCCGCACATGGATTTGTGCCAAAACGCGTTTTAAGCATGAATAAGACACTTTTGGTAGACGAGGATGCAGTTTTCTGCAAAACCACACGATATGCATGCAAATGGTGCTTTTGGCAGAACGCGCGTGTGGATTTCTACCAAACGACGTGAAAAGCATGCCAATGCTGCTCTTTTTAGAACCCGCACATGGATTTTTGCCAAAACGCGTTTTAAGCATGAATATGCAACTTTTGGTAGACGAGGATGCAGTTTTCTGCAAAACCACACGATATGCATGCAAACGACGCTTTTGGCAGAACGCGCGTGTGGATTTCTACCAAACGACGTGAAAAGCATGCCAATGCTGCTTTTTTTACCACCCGCACATGAATTTGTGCCAAAACGCGTTTTAAGCATGAATACGCAACGTTTGCTAGACGAGGATGCAGTTTTCTGCAAAACCACACGATATGCATGCAAATGACGCTTTTGGCAGAACGCGCGTGTGGATTTCTACCAAACGACGTGAAAAGCATGCCAATGCTGCTCTTTTTAGAACCCGCACATGGATTTGTGCCAAAACGCGTTTTAAGCATGAATATGACACTTTTGGTAGACGAGGATGCAGTTTTCTGCAAAACCACACGATATGCATGCAAATGGTGCTTTTGGCAGAACGCGCGTGTGGATTTCTACCAAAGGACGTGAAAAGCATGCCAATGCTGCTCTTTTTAGCACCCGCACATGGATTTGTGCCAAAACGCGTTTTAAGCATGAATATGCAACTTTTGGTAGACGAGGATGCAGTTTTCTGCAAAACCACACGATATGCATGCAAATGACGCTTTTGGCAGAACGCGCGTGTGGATTTCTACCAAACGACGTGAAAAGCATGCCAATGCTGCTCTTTTTGAACCCGCACATGGATTTGTGCCAAAACGCGTTTTAAGCATGAATATGACACTTTTGGTAGACGAGGATGCAGTTTTCTGCAAAACTACACGATATGCATGCAAATGACGCTTTTGGCAGAACGCGCGTGTGGATTTCTACCAAACGACGTGAAAAGCATGCCAATGCTGCTCTTTTTAGCACCCGCACATGGATTTGTGCCAAAACGCGTTTTAAGCATGAATATGCAACTTTTGGTAGACGAGGATGCAGTTTTCTGCAAAACCACACGATATGCATGCAAATGACGCTTTTGGCAGAACGCGCGTGTGGATTTCTACCAAACGACGTGAAAAGCATGCCAATGCTGCTCTTTCTGAACCCGCACATGGATTTGTGCCAAAACGCGTTTTAAGCTTGAATATGACACTTTTGGTAGACGAGGATGCAGTTTTCTGCAAAACCACACGATATGCATGCAAATGACGCTTTTGGCAGAACGCGCGTGTGGATTTCTACCAAACGACGTGAAAAGCATGCCAATGCTGCTCTTTTTAGAACCCGCACATGGATTTGTGCCAAAACGCGTTTTAAGCATGGATATGACACTTTTGGTAGACGAGGATGCAGTTTTCTGCAAAACCCCACGATATGCATGCAAATGGTGCTTTTGGCAGAACGCGCGTGTGGATTTCTACCAAACGACGTGAAAAGCATGCCAATGCTGCTCTTTTTAGAACCCGGACATGGATTTCTGCCAAAACGCGTTTTAAGCATGAATATGCAACTTTTGGTAGACGAGGATGCAGTTTTCTGCAAAACCACACGATATGCATGCAAATGACGCTTTTGGCAGAACGCGCGTGTGGATTTCTACCAAACGACGCGAAAAGCATGCCAATGCTGCTCTTTTTAGAACCCGCACATGGATTTGTGCCAAACCGCGTTTTAAGCATGAATATGACACTTTTGGTAGACGAGGATGCAGTTTTCTGCAAAACCACACGATATGCATGCAAACGGTGCTTTTGGCAGAATGCGCGCGTGGATTTCTAACAAACGACGTGAAAAGCATGCCAATGCTGCTCTTTTTATCACCCGCACATGGATTTGTGCCAAAACGCGTTTTAAGCATGAATATGCAACTTTTGGTAGACGAGGATGCAGTTTTCTGCAAAACCACACGATATGCATGCAAATGACGCTTTGGCAGAACGCGCGTGTGGATTTCTACCAAACGACGTGAAAAGCATGCCAATGCTGCTCTTTTTGAACCCGCACATGGATTTGTGCCAAAACGCGTTTTAAGCATGAATATGACACTTTTGGTAGACGAGGATGCAGTTTTCTGCAAAACTACACGATATGCATGCAAATGACGCTTTTGGCAGAACGCGCGTGTGGATTTCTACCAAACGACGTGAAAAGCATGCCAATGCTGCTCTTTTTAGCACCCGCACATGGATTTGTGCCAAAACGCGTTTTAAGCATGAATATGCAACTTTTGGTAGACGAGGATGCAGTTTTCTGCAAAACCACACGATATGCATGCAAATGACGCTTTTGGCAGAACGCGCGTGTGGATTTCTACCAAACGACGTGAAAAGCATGCCAATGCTGCTCTTTCTGAACCCGCACATGGATTTGTGCCAAAACGCGTTTTAAGCTGAATATGACACTTTTGGTAGACGAGGATGCAGTTTTCTGCAAAACCACACGATATGCATGCAAATGACGCTTTTGGCAGAACGCGCGTGTGGATTTCTACCAAACGACGTGAAAAGCATGCCAATGCTGCTCTTTTTAGAACCCGCACATGGATTTGTGCCAAAACGCGTTTTTAAGGATGGATATGACACTTTTGGTAGACGAGGATGCAGTTTTCTGCAAAACCCCACGATATGCATGCAAATGGTGCTTTTGGCAGAACGCGCGTGTGGATTTCTACCAAACGACGTGAAAAGCATGCCAATGCTGCTCTTTTTAGAACCCGCACATGGATTTCTGCCAAAACGCGTTTTAAGCATGAATATGCAACTTTTGGTAGACGAGGATGCAGTTTTCTGCAAAACCACACGATATGCATGCAAATGACGCTTTTGGCAGAACGCGCGTGTGGATTTCTACCAAACGACGCGAAAAGCATGCCAATGCTGCTCTTTTTAGAACCCGCACATGGATTTGTGCCAAACCGCGTTTTAAGCATGAATATGACACTTTTGGTAGACGAGGATGCAGTTTTCTGCAAAACCACACGATATGCATGCAAACGGTGCTTTTGGCAGAATGCGCGCGTGGATTTCTAACAAACGACGTGAAAAGCATGCCAATGCTGCTCTTTTTATCACCCGCACATGGATTTGTGCCAAAACGCGTTTTAAGCATGAATATGCAACTTTTGGTAGACGAGGATGCAGTTTTCTGCAAAACCACACGATATGCATGCAAATGACGCTTTTGGCAGAACGCGCGTGTGGATTTCTACCAAACGACGTGAAAAGCATGCCAATGCTGCTCTTTCTGAACCCGCACATGGATTTGTGCCAAAACGCGTTTTAAGCTTGAATATGACACTTTTGGTAGACGAGGATGCAGTTTTCTGCAAAACCACACGATATGCATGCAAATGACGCTTTTGGCAGAACGCGCGTGTGGATTTCTACCAACGACGTGAAAAGCATGCCAATGCTGCTCTTTTTAGAACCCGCACATGGATTTGTGCCAAAACGCGTTTTAAGCATGGATATGACACTTTTGGTAGACGAGGATGCAGTTTTCTGCAAAACCCCACGATATGCATGCAAATGGTGCTTTTGGCAGAACGCGCGTGTGGATTTCTACCAAACGACGTGAAAAGCATGCCAATGCTGCTCTTTTTAGAACCCGCACATGGATTTCTGCCAAAACGCGTTTTAAGCATGAATATGCAACTTTTGGTAGACGAGGATGCAGTTTTCTGCAAAACCACACGATATGCATGCAAATGACGCTTTTGGCAGAACGCGCGTGTGGATTTCTACCAACGACGCGAAAAGCATGCCAATGCTGCTCTTTTTAGAACCCGCACATGGATTTGTGCCAAACCGCGTTTAAGCATGAATATGACACTTTTGGTAGACGAGGATGCAGTTTTCTGCAAAACCACACGATATGCATGCAAACGGTGCTTTTGGCAGAATGCGCGCGTGGATTTCTAACAAACGACGTGAAAAGCATGCCAATGCTGCTCTTTTTATCACCCGCACATGGATTTGTGCCAAAACGCGTTTTAAGCATGAATATGCAACTTTTGGTAGACGAGGATGCAGTTTTCTGCAAAACCACACGATATGCATGCAAATGACGCTTTTGGCAGAACGCGCGTGTGGATTTCTACCAAACGACGTGAAAAGCATGCCAATGCTGCTCTTTTGAACCCGCACATGGATTTGTGCCAAAACGCGTTTTAAGCATGAATATGACACTTTTGGTAGACGAGGATGCAGTTTTCTGCAAAACTACACGATATGCATGCAAATGACGCTTTTGGCAGAACGCGCGTGTGGATTTCTACCAAACGACGTGAAAAGCATGCCAATGCTGCTCTTTTTAGCACCCGCACATGGATTTGTGCCAAAACGCGTTTTAAGCATGAATATGCAACTTTTGGTAGACGAGGATGCAGTTTTCTGCAAAACCACACGATATGCATGCAAATGACGCTTTTGGCAGAACGCGCGTGTGGATTTCTACCAAACGACGTGAAAAGCATGCCAATGCTGCTCTTTCTGAACCCGCACATGGATTTGTGCCAAAACGCGTTTTAAGCTTGAATATGACACTTTTGTAGACGAGGATGCAGTTTTCTGCAAAACCACACGATATGCATGCAAATGACGCTTTTGGCAGAACGCGCGTGTGGATTTCTACCAAACGACGTGAAAAGCATGCCAATGCTGCTCTTTTTAGAACCCGCACATGGATTTGTGCCAAAACGCGTTTTAAGCATGGATATGACACTTTTGGTAGACGAGGATGCAGTTTTCTGCAAAACCCCACGATATGCATGCAAATGGTGCTTTTGGCAGAACGCGCGTGTGGATTTCTACCAAACGACGTGAAAAGCATGCCAATGCTGCTCTTTTTAGAACCCGCACATGGATTTCTGCCAAAACGCGTTTTAAGCATGAATATGCAACTTTTGGTAGACGAGGATGCAGTTTTCTGCAAAACCACACGATATGCATGCAAATGACGCTTTTGGCAGAACGCGCGTGTGGATTTCTACCAAACGACGCGAAAAGCATGCCAATGCTGCTCTTTTTAGAACCCGCACATGGATTTGTGCCAAACCGCGTTTTAAGCATGAATATGACACTTTTGGTAGACGAGATGCAGTTTTCTGCAAAACCACACGATATGCATGCAAACGGTGCTTTTGGCAGAATGCGCGCGTGGATTTCTAACAAACGACGTGAAAAGCATGCCAATGCTGCTCTTTTTATCACCCGCACATGGATTTGTGCCAAAACGCGTTTTAAGCATGAATATGCAACTTTTGGTAGACGAGGATGCAGTTTTCTGCAAAACCACACGATATGCATGCAAATGACGCTTTTGGCAGAACGCGCGTGTGGATTTCTACCAAACGACGTGAAAAGCATGCCAATGCTGCTTTTTTTACCACCCGCACATGGATTTGTGCCAAAACGCGTTTTAAGCATGAATATGCAACTTTTGCTAGACGAGGATGCAGTTTTCTGCAAAACCACATGATATGCATGCAAATGACGCTTTTGGCAGAACGCGCGTGTGGATTTCAACCAAACGACGTGAAAAGCATGCCAATGCCGCTCTTTTTAGAACCCGCACATGGATTTGTGCCAAAACGCGTTTTAAGCATGAATAAGACACTTTTGGTAGACGAGGATGCAGTTTTCTGCAAAACCACACGATATGCATGCAAACGGTGCTTTTGGCAGAAATAGCGCGCGTGGATTTCTAACAAACGACGTGAAAAGCATGCCAATGCTGCTCTTTTTATCACCCGCACATGGATTTGTGCCAAAACGCGTTTTAAGCATGAATATGCAACTTTTGGTAGACGAGGATGCAGTTTTCTGCAAAACCACACGATATGCATGCAAATGACGCTTTTGGCAGAACGCGCGTGTGGATTTCTACCAAACGACGTGAAAAGCATGCCAATGCTGCTCTTTCTGAACCCGCACATGGATTTGTGCCAAAACGCGTTTTAAGCTTGAATATGACACTTTTGGTAGACGAGGATGCAGTTTTCTGCAAAACCACACGATATGCATGCAAATGACGCTTTTGGCAGAACGCGCGTGTGGATTTCTACCAAACGACGTGAAAAGCATGCCAATGCTGCTCTTTTTAGAACCCGCACATGGATTTGTGCCAAAACGCGTTTTAAGCATGGATATGACACTTTTGGTAGACGAGGATGCAGTTTTCTGCAAAACCCCACGATATGCATGCAAATGGTGCTTTTGGCAGAACGCGCGTGTGGATTTCTACCAAACGACGTGAAAAGCATGCCAATGCTGCTCTTTTTAGAACCCGCACATGGATTTCTGCCAAAACGCGTTTTAAGCATGAATATGCAACTTTTGGTAGACGAGGATGCAGTTTTCTGCAAAACCACACGATATGCATGCAAATGACGCTTTTGGCAGAACGCGCGTGTGGATTTCTACCAAACGACGCGAAAAGCATGCCAATGCTGCTCTTTTAGAACCCGCACATGGATTTGTGCCAAACCGCGTTTTAAGCATGAATATGACACTTTTGGTAGACGAGGATGCAGTTTTCTGCAAAACCACACGATATGCATGCAAACGGTGCTTTTGGCAGAATGCGCGCGTGGATTTCTAACAAACGACGTGAAAAGCATGCCAATGCTGCTCTTTTTATCACCCGCACATGGATTTGTGCCAAAACGCGTTTTAAGCATGAATATGCAACTTTTGGTAGACGAGGATGCAGTTTTCTGCAAAACCACACGATATGCATGCAAATGACGCTTTTGGCAGAACGCGCTTGTGGATTTCTACCAAACGACGTGAAAAGCATGCTAATGCTGCTTTTTTTACCACCCGCACATGGATTTGTGCCAAAACGCGTTTTAAGCATGAATATGCAACTTTTGGTAGACGAGGATGCAGTTTTCTGCAAAACCACACGATATGCATGCAAACGACGCTTTTGGCAGAACGCGCGTGTGGATTTCAACCAAACGACGTGAAAAGCATGCCAATGCCGCTCTTTTTAGAACCCGCACATGGATTTGTGCCAAAACGCGTTTTAAGCATGAATAAGACACTTTTGGTAGAAGAGGATGCAGTTTTCTGCAAAACCACACGATATGCATGCAAATGGTGCTTTTGGCAGAACGCGCGTGTGGATTTCTACCAAACGACGTGAAAAGCATGCCAATGCTGCTCTTTTTAGAACCCGCACATGGATTTTTGCCAAAACGCGTTTTAAGCATGAATATGACACTTTTGGTAGACGAGGATGCAGTTTTCTGCAAAACCACACGATATGCATGCAAATGGTGCTTTTGGCAGAACGCGCGTGTGGATTTCTACCAAACGACGTGAAAAGCATGCCAATGCTGCTCTTTTTAGCACCCGCACAAGGATTTGTGCCAAAACGCGTTTTAAGCATGAATATGCAAGTTTTGGTAGACGAGGATGCAGTTTTCTGCAAAACCACACGATATGCATGCAAACGACGCTTTTGGCAGAACGCGCGTGTGGATTTCTACCAAACGACGTGAAAAGCATGCCAATGCTGCTTTTTTTACCACCCGCACATGGATTTGTGCCAAAACGCGTTTTAAGCATGAATATGCAACTTTTGCTAGACGAGGATGCAGTTTTCTGCAAAACCACACGATATGCATGCAAATGACGCTTTTGGCAGAACGCGCGTGTGGATTTCTACCAAACGACGTGAAAAGCATGCCAATGCTGCTCTTTTTAGAACCCGCACATGGATTTGTGCCAAAACGCGTTTTAAGCATGAATATGACACTTTTGGTAGACGAGGATGCAGTTTTCTGCAAAACCACACGATATGTATGCAAATGGTGCTTTTGGCAGAACGCGCTTGTGGATTTCTACCAAACGACGTGAAAAGCATGCTAATGCTGCTTTTTTTACCACCCGCACATGGATTTGTGCCAAAACGCGTTTTAAGCATGAATATGCAACTTTTGGTAGACGAGGATGCAGTTTTCTGCAAAACCACACGATATGCATGCAAACGACGCTTTTGGCAGAACGCGCGTGTGGATTTCTACCAAACGACGTGAAAAGCATGCCAATGCTGCTTTTTTTACCACCCGCACATGAATTTGTGCCAAAACGCGTTTTAAGCATGAATATGCAACTTTTGCTAGACGAGGATGCAGTTTTCTGCAAAACCACACGATATGCATGCAAATGACGCTTTTGGCAGAACGCGCGTGTGGATTTCTACCAAACGACGTGAAAAGCATTCCAATGCTGCTCTTTTTAGAACCCGCACATGGATTGTGCCGAAACGCGTTTTAAGCATGAATATGACACTTTTGGTAGACGAGGATGCAGTTTTCTGCAAAACCACACGATATGCATGCAAATGGTGCTTTTGGCAGAACGCGCGTGTGGATTTCTACCAAAGGACGTGAAAAGCATGCCAATGCTGCTCTTTTTAGCACCCGCCTATGGATTTGTGCCAAAACGCGTTTTAAGCATGAATATGCAACTTTTGGTAGACGAGGATGCAGGTTTCCGCAAAACCACACGATATGCATGCAAATGACGCTTTTGGCAGAACGCGCGTGTGGATTTCTACCAAACGACGTGAAAAGCATGCCAATGCTGCTCTTTTGAACCCGCACATGGATTTGTGCCAAAACGCGTTTTAAGCATGAATATGACACTTTTGGTAGACGAGGATGCAGTTTTCTGCAAAACCACACGATATGCATGCAAATGACGCTTTTGGCAGAACGCGCGTGTGGATTTCTACCAAACGACGTGAAAAGCATGCCAATGCTGCTCTTTTTAGCACCCGCACATGATTTGTGCCAAAACGTGTTTTAAGCATGAATATGCAACTTTTGGTAGACGAGGATGCAGTTTTCTGCAAAACCACACGATATGCATGCAAATGACGCTTTTGGCAGAACGCGCGTGTGGATTTCTACCAAACGACGTGAAAAGCATGCCAATGCTGCTCTTTTTAGAACCCGCACATGGATTTGTGCCAAAACGCGTTTTAAGCATGAATATGACACTTTTGGTAGACGAGGATGCAGTTTTCTGCAAAACCCCACGATATGCATGCAAATGGTGCTTTTGGCAGAACGCGCGTGTGGATTTCTACCAAACGACGTGAAAAGCATGCCAATGCTGCTCTTTTTAGAACCCGCACATGGATTTGTGCCAAAACGCGTTTTAAGCATGAATATGCAACTTTTGGTAGACGAGGATGCAGTTTTCTGCAAAACCACACGATATGCATGCAAATGACGCTTTTGGCAGAACGGGCGTGTGGATTTCTACCAAAGGACGTGAAAAGCATGCCAATGCTGCTCTTTTTAAAGCACCCGCACATGGATTTGTGCCAAAACGCGTTTTAAGCATGAATATGCAACTTTTGGTAGACGAGGATGCAGTTTTCTGCAAAACCACACGATATGCATGCAAATGACGCTTTTGGCAGAACGCGCGTGTGGATTTCTACCAAACGACGTGAAAAACATGCCAATGCTGCTCTTTTTGAACCCGCACATGGATTTGTGCCAAAACGCGTTTTAAGCATGAATATGACACTTTTGGTAGACGAGGATGCAGTTTTCTGCAAAACCACACGATATGCATGCAAATGACGCTTTTGGCAGAACGCGCGTGTGGATTTCTACCAAACGACGTGAAAAGCATGCCAATGCTGCTCTTTTAGCACCCGCACATGATTTGTGCCAAAACGTGTTTCAAGCATGAATATGCAACTTTTGGTAGACGAGGATGCAGTTTTCTGCAAAACCACACGATATGCATGCAAATGACGCTTTTGGCAGAACGCGCGTGTGGATTTCTACCAAACGACGTGAATAGCATGCCAATGCTGCTCTTTTTAGAACCCGCACATGGATTTGTGCCAAAACGCGTTTTAAGCATGAATATGACACTTTTGGTAGACGAGGATGCAGTTTTCTGCAAAAGCCCACGATATGCATGCAAATGGTGCTTTTGGCAGAACGCGCGTGTGGATTTCTACCAAACGACGTGAAAAGCATGCCAATGCTGCTCTTTTTAGAACCCGCACATGGATTTGTGCCAAAACGCGTTTTAAGCATGAATATGCAACTTTTGGTAGACGAGGGATGCAGTTTTCTGCAAAACCACACGATATGCTTGCAAATGACGCTTTTGGCAGAACGCGCGTGTGGATTTCTACCAAACGACGCGAAAAGCATGCCAATGCTGCTCTTTTTAGAACCGCACATGGATTTGTGCCAAACCGCGTTTTAAGCATGAATATTGACACTTTTGGTAGACGAGGATGCAGTTTTCTGCAAAACCACACGATATGCATGCAAATGGTGCTTTGGCAGAATGCGCGCGTGGATTTCTAACAAACGACGTGAAAAGCATGCCAATGCTGCTCTTTTTAGCACCCGCACATGGATTTGTGCTAAAACGCGTTTTAAGCATGAATATGCAACTTTTGGTAGACGAGGATGCAGTTTTCTGCAAAACCACACGATATGCATGCAAATGACGCTTTTGGCAGAACGCGCGTCTGGATTTCTACCAAACGACGTGAAAAGCATGCCAATGCTGCTCTTTTTAGCACCCGCACATGGATTTGTGCGAAAACACGTTTTAAGCATGAATATGCAACTTTTGGTAGACGAGGATGCAGTTTTCTGCAAAACCACACGATATGCATGCAAATGACGCTTTTGGCAGAACGCGCGTGTGGATTTCAACCAAACGACGTGAAAAGCATGCCAATGCCGCTCTTTTTAGAACCCGCACATGGATTTGTGCCAAAACGCGTTTTAAGCATGAATAAGACACTTTTGGTAGACGAGGATGCAGTTTTCTGCAAAACCACACGATATGCATGCAAATGGTGCTTTTGGCAGAACGAGCGTGTGGATTTCTACCAAACGACGTGAAAAGCATGCCAATGCTGCTCTTTTTAGAACCCGCACATGGATTTTTGCCAAAACGCGTTTTAAGCATGAATATGACACTTTTGGTAGACGAGGATGCAGTTTTCTGCAAAACCACACGATATGCATGCAAATGGTGCTTTTGGCAGAACGCGCGTGTGGATTTCTACCAAACGACGTGAAAAGCATGCCAATGCTGCTCTTTTTAGCACCCGCACAAGGATTTGTGCCAAAACGCGTTTTAAGCATGAATATGCAACCTTTGGTAGACGAGGATGCAGTTTTCTGCAAAACCACACGATATGCATGCAAACGACGCTTTTGGCAGTACGCGCGTGTGGATTTCTACCAAACGACGTGAAAACCATGCCAATGCTGCTTTTTTTTACCACCCGCACATGGATTTGTGCCAAAGCGCGTTTTAAGCATGAATATGCAACTTTTGCTAGACGAGGATGCAGTTTTCTGCAAAACCACACGATATGCATGCAAATGACGCTTTTGGCAGAACGCGCGTGTGGATTTCTACCAAACGACGTGAAAAGCATGCCAATGCTGCTCTTTTTAGAACCCGCACATGGATTTGTGCCAAAACGCGTTTTAAGCATGAATATGACACTTTTGGTAGACGAAGATGCAGTTTTCTGCAAAACCACACGATATGCATGCAAATGACGCTTTTGGGAGAACGCGCGTGTGGATTTCTACCAAACGACGTGAAAAGCATGCCAATGCTGCTCTTTTTAGCACCCGCACATGGATTTGTGCCAAAACGCGTTTTAAGCATGAATATGCAACTTTTGGTAGACGAGGATGCAGTTTTTCTGCAAAACCACACGATATGCATGCAAATGACGCTTTTGGCAGAACGCGCGTGTGGATTTCTACCAAACGACGTGAAAAGCATGCCAATGCTGCTCTTTTTAGAACCCGCACATGGATTTGTG
>NW_027225829.1:0-53000 GCF_038994185.2 Dermacentor albipictus | reverse complement strand
TGATTTATAAAAATCGGGCCCCTCCGTTAATCGGGCCCCTTTCTAAGCTCGGCAGTTTCTCGGCAGCTTCAGGTAAGCTCGGCAGTTTCTGCCTTACTTTTGCTTATGGCAAAGCATAATTGCAGCTGTCAGCACGCCAACGTAGCGACGACGAGGGAGCTTCAGAGGGCATTGTGCACATGCGACGGGATGCAAAGGCCCGTACGACCAGCTTTCTCTCAGCGCTTTCCTCTCTGCCGTGCGTCTATCATGCGTAGACAAGCTCTAAGCCCCCCCCCACCCTCCTCGACTCGGTCTGCCAGAAACATCAGCAGCAAAAGCAGCAGCAGCAGTGGGAATGTCGAAGCAAGAGGCAAAGACAGCTTCGCTTTGAATTGAGCGATCTAGCTTGACGGACGAGGGGACAAGGGCGGGTGAGTGAGAAGGTGGCAGGATATTAAAAAAGGAAGACATGGGAGAGTGTTAGGGGGGCGATAGGTTATTTTGCAAGCTTTCGGATAGCTGAATAGAAGCCGTAGGCAACGTGCCTTCTCGGTTTTAGAAGAGCCGGTCAGCGTGATTAACAAAAGGGAAATGAGTAGAAATAATGACTTGAGACTTTTTTCAGGGTGATCAGCCTACATAGCGCAAACTGTGCACGTGTTTTCTCCCTTTATCCGCTGTCCGTGCTCTTTCTTTCTTTTTCTGCTGAACTCGCCGACATTAGGGCGCAGGTGCGCTGTGGCGCGTGCAATGGCCGAAGGGCTTCGCAACAATAAATGGCAGAAAACTCTGCTCGATCGTCTGCCACGCAACGCAGCAAGCAGACGGCAATCACTGCGATAATTTCCGAATGTACGACGATTCTTCCAAAAAGAAAGTGGGCAAGTTGGGGCTTCGTACATTATGCGAGAGCGATGATTGCGCACGCTAAATACGATATATCTTTGTACGAGAACGACACATACTGAAAATCACGTGTTTCAAGTGATCATTGGGCGTCAGAACAGACGACATTCAGTTTGTTGCGCGCAGCTTGAAATGTTGCAAGTCACGCAGCCATGTGCACTTTCCGCTTCGATTGGGGGAATAAGGGCTCGCTCAATATTTGCTGCTAATCCTGGCGTTTAACCGCCGTCGCGTAGAACAGGTCCAACAAGTTACCCCAACGAACAGGTCGTGCCTCCCCGCGTGGGGAAAGCAAGTTTCCAGATATCGTCGTACCAGCCCGGAAACTATAGAAGGAGGTGAGGGCACGTTACCTGCGAACTTCAAGACCGCTTCCACAGTCACTTGGGCACAAAAGTGAGCAGCTATGAAATTTCTGGCATCTTACTTAACTGCACTTCTCCTAGGCACAATGGCACAATAGCTTATCATGCCCGCTAGCTGGCATGCGCTCATGACGCACCGTGCGCGGCGCTTTCTTTGTTTGTTTGTGTCCTTTTTCTACACTCCAGGTGCATTCGTGCCGTCCCCGTCTCCCTCATGTTCCGTGTAAAGTCCGAGGGTAGTAACATCGTGATCGCGTGCCGCATGCTGTATGTGCGAGTGAAAGCTTATTTATTTTTTGCCATGTTTGGAGCATTAAAAGTTTATTTGCCATGTTTGGAGCATTATATACAGTGATATTTCCTTACATGCCTAGATTTATTGCAGACCTATACCTATATTCAATTTTGTTGTTGCGAGGTTTTGTGTATACCATGCAGTGAACTTTGTTCTAGGGACACTCTTTTGCCCTTTAGCAAGCCGTCTCTTCGCATTTGTATATTCCATTGTATCTTTGCATTTCGAATGTATGAGGGCGAGTCAAATGAAATGAGCCAACCCACCCTGCGCAATAATGGTTCGGTCCATTATTCCAGGCATGTGCGCAGAATACAGGGCGCGGAATACAGGCATCACTCATTTGAGAAAGTGATGCGCAAGTGCGAGGATAAATTTTCTTTAATGCTCCGATACACTTCCTTGAACATGGTTACATGATATAATGGACGCTCCAGAAGTTGAACAAGGTGGCGTCGTGAGGTTTTTGACAGCTGCAGGTGGTTCCCAAAAATAAGTTAGTAGCCCAGTGGCTGCCTTTTACGTTGAACATTGTATTTCATTGACCACTGTGAATCATTGGAGCAAACGGTTCAAAGGTGGACGTGAAAGTTGCAAAGACGACCCAAGGCTGAGCCAAAGCCACCGTGAAATCACCCCCAACACAACTGCAAAAGTTGATTACTTGATTATGCCAGAACGAAGGTTAAGCATCTATGAAATGGCAGTGTGTGAACATCAATTCCCGTTTGGTTCACACCATAATTCATGAACATCTCGGTCATCGGCTATTGTGTGTGCAATGGATGCCCAAGATTTTGAACCACCGCCAGAAAACGGGCAGGTACGGCATTGCCTTGGCTCATCTGATCTGGTATCACAATGAGGATGAAGACTTCTTGTCTGCAATTGTAACCGGGGAGGAATCATGGTGCCCCTACTACGAGCCTGAAAAACGATGGCAAGCTTACAGCGGAAACAATCGAATTCACCGCCCCAAAAGAAATGAAAGGCCGTCATTTCCGCCAGAAAGCTGCTGTTCTGTTTTTTTTTGTTCGTCAAGGATCACTACTGATCCAATTTGCAAAACCTGGAGAGGGTGTCAATCGTCTCCGGTATTGGCAAACGCCGGATCGGCTGCGTGTCGCTGTCAAGAAGAAAGGACATGGAAAATTGACGAATGGGGTCATCTTGCTCCAAGAGAACGCCCGTCCCCGCGTTGCTGATGGGATTAACACAAGACTGGCAAAGTTCAGGTGGGATACACTGAAACATCCACCATACCACCCAAACCTTTCGCCTTGGAACTTTCGCATTTTGGGGGAGAAAACAGCTCAAGGGAACTTTTTTGCAGAAGAAACAGTGTTTTATGAAACGGGAATCATGCGACTCGTTAGTCAGTGGGACAAATCTCTAAGTCCTCTCGGAGGCTACCTATAAATAAACCACCCCGTTTGTCATATATTCGCATTGGCTCACTTTCACTTGCCTTGCGTTCGTATAACTTGCAGAACTGCTGCTTTCTATATATGCTCTCTGTCGAGGCTATAATTTTGCTGCCATTACTCACCAGGCACGACCGTTGACAGCTGTTTCTGCGCAATGCATTGGAATAAAGGACGGCGTCACTGAGATTTTCACCTGGCCGTTGCACATGTACAAAAATGTAAAAGAGGTTCTTGAATGACAAAGTTTCTTTAAAATATTTGTCCTCAAATTGTTCATTTAATGACCTCTACATTTTTCATATCAGGCACACGTGTACAATATTACTTACCAAGCGGGCTGCAGCCCTAACGAGCGGACCAACTTCCTGGCTCCAGAATTCACGAACCGCGCCCGATCTAACAGTCCGGTTCTCCCACAGGATTACCTCTTCAAAGATCCTTTTGCCAAGTATCACGAAATTACGTCGCATTATAGACAAAAAAGGAGGAAATTCCTTCCCCCCAGCCCCGAACTTAACGGGACTGAGGCCGTTACTTTCAGGCTCTTAAAGACGAGATCATACATCGCCTCAGAGTGCTTAGTTGGATAGATCCCAACTTCCCGCAGTCGTGCTCCAAATGTTGTCATGCATGCTTGCTCCTCCTTCGACCGCATGCTCTTGCAGTGGCAGTACAACGCAGGCTCCGAACTTCCCTACAAGTCCAAGTAGGACGCCTTGCTGAAGAACTCGGAATTCACGCACCAACTACACGCCGTCCAGAGGGCCCGCGACGTCGCAGATGGTCACCACCTCCCGGTACCGTTGTGGGCGGAGCCACCAACTTGATTGGGGAGCCTTGATAACCCCTATCACATTTCTCGGGACACTTCGATAAGTCCTTGTTCATTGTCAGTGGCATGCAGTGCTTTGCTGGTTTCCAACTGGTATATTTCCAAGTTCGCGCGATATTATTTGTACCTATCAAATCGACAAAAACGCATGGAAGGATTTTCGGGCACAATGTTTGGGACATACGAGTATATTCTTCCGATAAAAATACCTTATTTTACTTGTTTTGACAGTGCGCAGTGGTCAATAATTCGTTTGCAGCATCTTTGGCAATGGCAATGCAGTTATTATTCATGCGTTTGGTCCCTCGACAAGGGCTACAAGAGGGACGCGGTACTGCAATGTGAGCCCCGCCTTCCCGAACAAAGTTTCTGGCTATGCCACTGATGCCAGCAGCATTATTGCAATGCTGCCATTCATTCGCTGCATGAAACGTCGATGGGGTTTTGCATATCACGGAGACCTCAAAATTTTGGTTGGCAACTTAGAAACGCGTATACGTGTTTAAGCAATAAGTATGCTGTACTTAATAACGGCCAACTAACGTGCACTAATCTCATACACTACAACCGAAGTACCACCACTTTACTGCCACGCAGAGCCATCTCCTGGTTTTTGAGACTGTCTGTAAATTTAAAATTATCATTCATCATCAACATTATCAGCCTATTCATGTCCACTGTAGCACGAAGGCATCTGCGATCTCCAATTACCCCTGTCCTGCGCCAAGCGATTCCAAATAGCAGCCGCAAATTTCCTAATTTAGACACTCCATCATTTTTTTATCTTTTTTGGCTTTTTTAAAGTCTTCTGCCGTCCTCCACTGCGCTTCCCTTCTCTTGGTACCCATTCTGTTACCCCAATGGTCCAAAGGTTATCTAGTCTGCGCATTACATGACCTGCCCAGCGCCATTTTTTTCTCATAATGTCTATTAGAATATCGTCTATGCCAGTTTGCTTTCTGATCCAAACTGCTCTCTTTCTGTCTCTTAAAGTTATGCCTAGAATTCTTCGTTCCATTGCTTTTTGCGTGGTCCTTAACTTGTTCTGAAGCTTCTTTGTCAGCCTCCAAGTCTCTGCGCCGTATTTCAGCACCGGTAAAATGCACTGATTGTATACTTTCCTTTTCAATGATAACGGTAAGCTCCCATTCAGGTGCTCACGATGTCTGCCGTATGCAATCGAACCCATGTTTATTCTTCTGTGAATTTCCTTCTCATGGTCCGGGTTCCCTGTGATTAGTTGTACTAGGTAAACGTACTCCTCCACCGACTCTGGAGGCTGACTTGCGAACTTGAAACCTTGTTCCCTTGCCAGGTTATTTATCATTATCTTTGTCTTCTGCATATTATTCCTCAATCCACTCTTACACTTTCCCTCTTAAGGTCCTCCACCATTTGTTGTAACTCGTCTGCATTGTTGCTGAATAGAAAAATGTCATCGCCAAACCGATGGTTGTTGAGGTATTCGCCGTGGATCTTTACTCCTTAGCCTTCCTATAGTTTATTAGCTTGAATGCTTCTTCTAAGCACGCAGTGAATAGCTTGGGAGAGATTGTGTCTCCTTGTCTGAACCCTTGCTTTATAGGTATCTTCCTACTTTTCTTGTGTAGAATTAAGGTGGCTGTGGAATCTCTGCAGATATTTTCTAGGGTATTTACGTAAGCGGTCTGTACTCCTTGATTACGCAATGCCTCTATGACTGCTGGTATCTCTACTGAAGCAAATGCTTTTTCATAATCTATGAAAGCCTTATGGAGAGGTTTATTGTACTCTGCGGATTTTTTTGATAACTGGGTAATGACATGGATGTGATTCATTGTAGAGGAACCTTTCCTGAAGCTAGCCTGCTCCCTTGGTTGACTAAGTTCCAGTGTTGTCGTTATTCTGTTGGAGATTATTTGCGTCGATATTTTATATAATACTGGGAGTAAGCTAATGGCCCTATAATTTTTAGTTCTTTAACATCGCCCTTTTTCGTGGATTAATATAATGTTTGCATTCTTCCAGCTTTCTGGGACCCTTGCAGTCGATAGGCACTTCGTATTGAGAGCCGCCAGTTTTCTTAACATTATGTCTCCTCCATCTTTGAATTAATCGACTGTTATTCCATCCTTTCCTGCCGCTTTTCCCGTTTCATGCCTTGCAAGGCCTTTCTGACCTCATCTCTAGTTATGGGAGGAGTTTCTGTATACTGTTCATTATTGTTTTGGATAGAGCGCTCTTTAGTCGAATGGGTACTGTAAAGGTCGGTATAGAATTCTTCCGCTCCTCCCTCCCCGAAGACTCGGACTTCCCAGTGGCATTAATAACTTACACAGACGTATTACAACACTTGCGCTTATCGCGACGAAAATACCCGGGCCCAACTAAGGGATTAGATAAATCAGAAGAACGTCATTTACGAAGATTACAAACGATGTCATTTAATAACCCAGTCAAGCTACATGTTATTGAGCCACAATCCTATTCAGCCGAGTGTAAATTCTGCGGGCAGAAAGCAGATTTGTACCATTTGGTATGGGCCTGCCAGGCTGATAGTGCCTTAGAAACTATAAAACAGCCAACATGGGAAGGACGGGAGGCAGCCCTGTCCAGCTCAACCCTCAAGGACCAGCGAGCCCTCGTGGAAAGAGCTAGGGCGGCGGCTAATTAGCCAACGGAATTACGGAATAAGAATCCGACGACCCTTCTCCTAACTCCCCTCCCTTTTCCTTTAAATACAGCGTTTTCATCATCATCATCCACTTCTTTTATTATATTTTCGAGATTGCTGATGATATTTCGCTGCTTATCATTTAGTGCATGCATCTTGGTTTGTCCAATGCCAAGTTTACTTCTCACTGATTTCAGGCTGCGTCTATTTTTTACGGCTTCTTCTGACTTTCTCACGTTATAGTTTCAAATATCACTTACATTAGCCTTTTTTATCCATTTTGTCTGTTCTCATTCTTTGTCGTTTCCTTATTAGGTCATTTGTTACTTGGGAGAGCTTGCCTACTGGTTGCCCTGGTGCCTTGCCTCCCACTTCAGAAGCTGCCTCTGAAGCCAGCCTCGTTACGGTTTCATTCATTACCTCTATGTCGTCATCATCTTCTCTTTGTTCTAAGGCTGCATATTTGTTTGCAAGTACTAGCCTAAATTTGTCTGCTCTTACACTTAGTGCCTCTAAGTTGACCTGTTCTTTCTTGACAAATTTTACTCTTTCTGTGTTTAAATTCAGGTGGATCCTGGCCCTTACTAACCTATGATCATTACATTTTACCCTACCTATTACTTGGACATCCTACGATATGCTGGGATCGGCAGAAAGTATAAACTCAATTTCATTCCTTGTTTCACCATTAGGGCTTTTCCAGGTGCATATTCTGTTGCTGCGTTTCCTGAAAGAAGTGTTCATTATTCTCAGCTTATTTATTTATGCGAATTCTACCAGCATCTCACCTCTAGCGTTTCTAGAATCGACACAGTAGTTGCCAATTGCCCGTTCAGCCGCCTGCTTTCCCGCCACTTTTGCATTGAAGTCCCCTATTACAACTGCATACTGCGTTTGCGCTTTTCTCATCGCTAATTCAACATCTTCATAAAACTGACCTACTTCCTCATCGTCGTGACCGGACGTTGGAGCGTAGGTTTGTACTCTCTTTATACTGTACCTATTATAGACTGTTTTTTCATGGGCGCCATTGCACGCAGTGGCGCCATCTATGGGCAGTCGGCATGCTGGCTTGGGCGTGCGCTCCGTTTTGCATGGCAGGCATACGCTCGGCGGTAGTTTTTTGGCGTTTCTTTTCGTGCTCGTGCGGTCTATTGAGTATGACGTGGCGCCTTCTACGCGGGAAACGGTTCTATGAGGCGTACTGAAGTGGTATAGGTTGGTGTGGCCGGACTTTCTGCTCGCGTTGAGGCGGACGGAGCACGCAGCGCGATGTGTGCGTGCATATTTGAGCCTACAATCAGCCTCGAAGATCAACTGTGTATTTATGAAAGTTCCATTCACTAATTTGGCCTTTACTGCAGTATTATCCTCGAGTTCTATGCTGTGGTTTAGGAGCAATGAAACATACGCGATGATCGTAGCAGCGTGGGTACCGTTCTGCTACGATAGGAGCTGTGCTGTTATACTTTGACAAGCGTTCAAACTATTCGTTGCACATTGCATTCCGTGACTACCTGGTTCGGCAGACGAAGTTTCCACCGATTAATGAAATAGTTTTGGTTAGTAATAACAACATACCTTACAGCGTGAACTATACTTTTCTAGCAAAGCGACCGTTCACGATCTGCGCGATTGTCCTAACCAGTGGTAGGTACTGGATTACATATTTCTTTGTTCTATATAGCGCATGGTCCAAGCATGCGCCATCAACGTTTATAGCTCTATAAGCGTTGTGCGGCGTGACTATACGAGGTCGTACTGCGGCGTTAGCCCGTTCTCTTTTTTTTCCGAGAAAGGTTATGAGAACGGACTTTTTTTTTGGTTGTGTTCGTTCCGTTCTCTATACGACGCACTTATACGTATTACGGAAATATTGGCCTCAGAATAGCCATCGCATTCATTTTATGGTATCTATCTCGGATATTATGGCCTTACAGGGCAAAAAGGCAATTTCGAAGCACACCCGCCGTGGTTGCTCGGTGTCTATGGTGTTCGGCTTCTGTGCACGAGGTCGTGGGATCGAATCCCGGCCACGGCGGCCGCATCTCGATGGGGGCGAAAACACCCGTGTACTTAGATTTAGGTGCACGTTAAAGAACCCCAGATGGTCGGAATTTCTGGAGTCAGGCACTACGGCGTGCCTCATAATCAGAAAGTGGTTGTGGCACGTAAAACCCCACAACTTAATTTTTCAATTCCGAAGCACATAGCTTATTCATATGTGTCATGCTGTTCCACCAACCGCAGTGATCGCTATGTTGAGCAGCGCCATCGGCCTCATTCCGAAGGCAAGCGTAGACGTATAGCGATTTCGAACCTACTAGACTTGAATCGTCGTGAGAACGGCGCTGGTGTATCACAAATATTTGTTTGCGTCATCCGCTTGGGTATTTTGTTGTTGCCTTAGTTTAGCCGTACACGAGCAGGCGCTCTTGTTTTAGTCCTTACGCCAAGCGATCAGATAGTAAGCAGCTTTACCATTTCATGCTGGTAATACATAGACATCGTTTATCTTCGTTGAATCAAAACCGATATACGCAAAACAGTTCACAATACATACATACACCGCGGCTGATAATGCGCGTAACATGTTTGCGCACCCAAGAGATATTTCCCTGTACTGTAGTTACCGACGCACCGAAAGGCTTCCCTCAGGACCTTATATAAAGGGACATTGCGTAAATTTCACCAAGTGTGATATAAAACATCTCGAAATCGTTCCGCAGCACACGAAAGCAATACTTTCAAGAAGCGCCGCGCTGGATCGCACAAGCCAGAGAGGAGGCTCGCCGCGCGCCCTTTGCTCCTCGCCCACTGAAAGAGTCTATTGAGTTTGATTAAGACTACTGCTACCCCCTCGCTGAGGATGTAGAGTTCGTCAATGTTGCCCGCTATGTCTTTATGGATTAGGAATCTCACCCCTTATTGCTTCTTATCTGGGAGACCTCTATAGGAGAGGACATGGCCGTTATTCAGCAATGTGTAAGCCTCACGAGTTCTAATCTCAGTAAGGCCGATAATAACCCAAACAATGTCTGATAGTTCTTCGAAGAGTCCTGCTAAGCTTGCTCCACTCGAGAGGGATCGGGTGTTAAACGTTGCAAGTGTCACTTTCCATTCGCGGCCTTTCCAGAACCAGATATTCTTAGCACCCTCTGCTGCGTTGCAAGTCTGACCGCCGCCTTGGTCAGGTGCTCCGCAGCCACTGGGGACCGAGGGCCATTTCATTGACGAGATCATGTGGAGGTAGTGGCCGAATACTGCACCAGGGAGGCCACTTGCTGTTCTGGTGGGGGAGTGTGTTTGTTCAAGCTTAGTGGATAGGATAGGAATAAACTTTATTTGTCCAACGGTTATTGATGTTGGTGCCCGGGGCTAGGCTGCCAGGAGTCCATCGCCCGAGGAAGAGCTATCGAGATCCTCGGCAACGGCCCTGGCCCGCTGGACGGCCCACGCCTGGTCTTCGGTTGCCTCGCGCAGGAAGGCGGCTTGCCATGCCTCACTGAGGCGCCCCGCTTCAGAGGGTCCTGATGTCTTCTTCCTTCCTCCTTGTCCTTCTTCCTCATGGCGTTGGCATTCCCAAAGCACATGGGCCATAGCGGCCCGTTCCTGTTCGCACCAGGGGCAGCCGGGCGACGGGTGCAGCGCGGGCCTCAGGTGGTGCAGTTGGTAGGGGTTGGTGAAAGTGCCCGTCTGCAACCGACTCAGGTCGACCGCCTGGGACCTGCCTAGGCGCCCGTGGGGTTGTGGATATTTTCTTCGTTCTTTCTTATAGAGGCCAAACACCTCTCTGTACGTTGCCGGAAACTCCTTGACATCGCAGTCGGCGTCCGCCTGATCCCCAGCTCCGTCCGCCGCGATTTGTGTTGTGTTGGCAACTACAACGGCCGCGCCAGATGGGGTGGCCGCCGCTGTCGCCGTCACTCCTCTGCTGGGGTCCCGCACAATAACGGCAGCGGCTGCCCTCTGGGGGACCGCGACGAGGTGGGCGCGCTCGTTGTGGTTGGGTAGAGTGTCGGTGCGTCTTCGGCCGTTAGCATTGTTGTTGTCATTATTGTTGCGGCTGTTGTTGTTATTGCCAAGCTCCCCGACGTGCGCGGGGAACCACTTGAGGGACTTGTTTGTAATCGTGCCGGATCCAAAGTCCCCGGCCCGGGCCTTGAGCATGCGCACCACATCCGCGGACACCCAACCTTTGGTGTAGTTCCGAATCGCTGATTTGGAGTCGCTGATAATCAGGTTATCCTCCGCACCTCCGTGGAGGATAACCATCTCTCCCGCTGCTTCGGCCGACGGCAGCCTCGCTGATGCCGTGACTCGGATCCTTCCCTTTGTATCTACGACTGCCACGGAGAAGGCGGGCGCCGCCGCCGTCGACTGGTCGTGTTGATGTTGCCGCTGTTGCTGCTGCCGTTTTTGTCCTAATAGTAGTAGTGATGGTGGTGCTGGTAACTGCGGTTCGTCTCGCACATTCCCTTGTAGCGGCGGTGGTGGTCGACGTCCCTCGTTGCCATCAGAGTCACCGACTGGCCGCGGGTACCTGGCTGCATCGACGAAGAGGACGCCTTCCCGTCTTCGATGCTTCTCGAGGATTGCTACCGCCCTGCTTATGGGTGCATATTCTTCGGCATGTTTTCCGTCTGTACGGCGTCCCTGACTTCCGGTAGCAGTGATTCCTTCAGTCCACGCGCCTCATGATATCGAATCCCGAGCAAGTCTAGGGTTCGTCTTCCCGTTACGGTGCTCGACAGCCTCTCCAGCTGCGCGATTCTCTGCGCCTCGGCGATCTCCTCGAGCGTGTTGTGTACGCCCAACTCGAGGAGCCTGTGGGTTGGCGTGTACTGGGGTGCTCCCAGGGCGGTCTTGAAGGCCCTGCAGATGGCCACGTTAAGCTTGTCGGTTTCGCTCCTGTTCCAGTCGGCGTACGCGGCGACGTACGCTATGTGGCTCAGCGCGTACTCCTGTATCAGCCACGTAACGTTGTGTTCCTTCATTCCTTGCCTCTTGTTCACGACCCGCCGCACGAGGTGTGTGGCGGCGGCCACCTACTTCTGAAGTCGGGCGACCAGCTAGCTTGGCACCGTTCTCTTCCAGCCACATGCCGAGCACGCGTAACTTGGACACCGTCGTTATTCGGGTCTCCTCCCTCGCCGTGACACGGACTCCCAAACGACGGGTGTCTAGCACGCCCTGCGGAAGAGGTCCTTTCTTGCGCGGCCTGTGGAGCAGGATCTCCGACTTGTCGGGTGAGCAGACCAGTCCCGTGTCTTCGATGTGCCGCTCCACCTCCCGGATGGCCCGCTGCACTCGGTCTTGCATTTCGCCGACGCTCGTGTTCTCCGTGGTCCACGCCGTCACGCCATCTGCGTCTATCGTATGATTGATGCCCTCTATCGCATCAAGGCGCTCCGGCAGGCCAATCATGACGAGGTTGAAAAGCATGGGAGAGAGTACGGAGCCCGGCGGCACTCCCGCACCACCCATTCGGACCGTTCGTGGCGGGGCCCCGTCGATCTTGACTGTCGCCTCGCGCCCATTCAGGAAGCTGCTGACATATTGGTGGAACCTCACCCCGAGATTGAGTAGGCTGAACTTTATCAGTATGTCCATGTGCTTCACGGTGTCGAAGGCGCTCTTGAGGTCTAGCCCGAGTAGCGCGCGCACGTGCGTGCTCAGAGCGTTCACGATCTGTTCGTTGATCTGCAGCATGGCATCCTGCGTGAAAAGTCCCTTCCGGAAATCGATGATGTGGGTGCCGAAGG
The DNA here is from genome assembly GCF_038994185.2 of Dermacentor albipictus. Classification (NCBI taxonomy): domain Eukaryota; kingdom Metazoa; phylum Arthropoda; class Arachnida; order Ixodida; family Ixodidae; genus Dermacentor; species Dermacentor albipictus. The sequence goes on along the minus strand of NW_027225829.1, from coordinate 40,775 downwards.
CGTCCTGCTTCTCGAGCAGCGTTGTCACCCTGTTAAGGCAGGCATGCTCCATCACTTTCCCGACGCAGGACGGGAGGGAGATCGTCCTCGTGTTTCAGACCTCCAGCGGTTCGCCCGGCTTTGGTGTCAGTATAACGTCCGCGGTCTTCCACTTTTGCGGAATTCGGACCTCCTTCTAGCACGCATTGATGTACTCCCAAAGCTTCTCGATGGCGTCGTCGTTCAGGTTCCTTAGGATTTTGTTGGTGATCCTGTCAGGACCGGGCGCCGAGTTGGTCTTCAGTAGCTGGAGGACCGTTCTAATTTCCTGCACGGAAACATCCGCGTCCAGCTCCTCGTTGGGGGCCCCGCGGTAGTCTGGGTGACTCTGCCCTTCCGGATGGGCGAGGTGCGTCTGCACGATCTCTTCCGCGAAAGCCTGAGGGTCGTCCTTGTATTTGTGTCACAGCTTGGCCATCTCTGTACGGGTCGCCGTTCTGGTGCTTGCCGGGTCGAGCAGGTGCCTGAGAATCTTCCAGGTGCGTCCAGCGCTCATGTTCCCGGTCATCGTGTCGCACAGCTCCTGCCATTCATGCTCGCACAGGCGGGCGCAATGCGTCTCGATCTCCCGGTTGATTTCGGCTATCTTCTTGCGTATCTTCCTGTTGAGGTTTTTCCTGCTCGCTCTCCGTTGCATGGATTTCTTTGCCGCAACGAGATGTGCCAGCCGGCTGTCCACTCTATGGTTGGGGAGCGCCGTCGTCCACGGCTCCGCGGGATCTGTCTGCCACTGCTTTCGTTAGTTCTTGTCGCCAGTCCGTCCATTAAATCTCATCGGTGGCTTTCTCTACGTCCATGAGCAGTACCCTGCACCATTGGCTTATGTCTTCGATCGGGCCCTCCTTCTTGTCTTGTTCTCTATTTTTTCGGAATCTGTCCCTGTCTATGATTCTGGCCTTTCGGCAGACGTCCTGTTCGCTTTCATCCTGTTGCACGGTCACGCACAGGATCCTGTGGTCACTCCACAGGTCCTCGAAGGAGTTCGACCAAGTGACCACGTCCGCGCCTGACCAGACGGAGAGGTCGGGGGATGTGTCGCGGCACACTCCCTGTGCTATCCTGGTGTGCGAAGCCGGTTCATTGAGTACAGTCAGGCCGAGCTCGTCCATGAGTCCGGCTAGCCTCTTTCTTTCGGTGAGTCGGCTCCGTATCCCCATTGCGCGTGCTCGCGCATTGAAGTCTCCACATATCAGCAACGGACTGGAGGCGGCCTTGGCCATCGCTTCGCGAAAGAGGGCGTCGAAAATGTGAGTGCGGTATCTTTGCGAGGGGAAGCTATATACGTTGAGCACGAAAAGGCCGGTTTTTCTGCTTCCAATTCCTAACATGACTTCGATCAGTACGTGGTCTATGTCCGGTTTTTCATGGTGCACGAGTTCGTGTTCGATGAAGACCGTCCGGGGCTTAACCAGGGTGCACACCCTGACGTCCCTCCCCATGCATTCCTTGGGGGGACCGCACATCACATACCCCTGGAGCTCGGCCCAGTCGAAATGTTCTTGCACGGCAATCACGACAGGAAGTTTTTATTGGCAAGCGTTTTCATGCATTGCACCATCGTTGGTTTCTTGTTTTTGAAGCCCCTGCAATTCCACTGCCAAGCTATGCGTCTGTTGTCGGACTTCCGGGAAACAGCCATGATTGTTATGCAGACGTGTTGGGGGGACACAAGTGACCGTGCGTCCCTCCTACCCCGGTGCGGGTGGTGTTGGCATTGTTGTCGCTGGCGAGGATGGCTGGTGCGTTTACCGCTTGTGACGATGGTACCCTGGCCTTTCCAGGCAGGTGGTGGTCATGTTGCTGTTGCTTCAGCTGCATCGTCCCGCGTTGCAGAACCTTCGATTCGCTTATTCATGGCCGTGAGATGGGTGTTAACCGCTGCGTACTGCGCGTTCCGTCCGGAGTCGGATTCGTTCAGCCTTGTCAGGAACTTAGAGACCTTCCTAATTTGGTTGTACCTTGACCAGTGTAGCCCCACTCGTACTCGGCATTTTTCGCCGGTGTCAAGCGCCACTCCAAGCCTTCAGATACGCACTGGAGGATGTCATACGCAGATACACCATCGCTTAAAAAAAGAAACACAGAAAAAATAGGGGGCGCATTAACACTTCTGACTACCGCAACCGAGTATAAGATGTAGCTCAGTAAGGTAATGCCGCAGGTGGCTAGGCTACCTTGCCGCCGACAACAACGGCCCAAAGGGACCTTCATGACTAAGAGATCCACTAATTTGTCCGCCCTTTGCGGGTTTTTGCTGATCGCTATAGGTTGCGCGACATAGTGTGAATTCTCGGTTGCCCTAGCCTCTTAATTGTTTCCCGCATCTTACGAATGCACGCGGAGTTGACCATGCCTAGGTACACGATACATTTTTGCTAAATTTGAATAGCGCTTAACACTTGTATACAAAAAAAAAACAGGTAAGTTTTTCAGCGCTTACCAAGAGGCTCCGAGTGTCGTATGATCCGTTCGTCGCGTGTGCTTGTCTCTTGTCGTCCGAACACCCGCGTTCCCTGGTGGCTATTCAGAATGTTTAGTCGCACTATCGTGCTGAGAGTCGCCCAAAGGAGGCGACCTTGACGGCTCTCGGTGGCGTCTTCACCCTTTCTGCAGCCTTGGACAGTGATTATACCAGAGCTAATGAGAAGGACGGAAGGGGGGGAGGAGATAGCTGACCTCGTAGTTTTTCTGGGAACACAGTGATCCTGAACAGGGAGAGGGGAGTTGTATGCCTCATTTAACCTACACTGGAGCCATATTCGATCAGTCAAGGCCGACCAATCTGAGCTCGATCAAACTGCACGCATGGCACTCAACTAGAGAAACCGGGTAGTTTATGACCTGCACGTTGGTGGCCATAAATATTAGAGGAAACAAAATCGCAAGTGTTCCAAGAAAAAAAATGTAAGAGGGTCCCCGTGCGGGCGGTCGTGGCGAAGATATGTAATTCCTTCTTATAGTAATAATCTAGAAGAAAAGAGATAAAGAAAGGAAGGAAATCGGAGATTAGAGCTCCTGACCCCTAGATGTTGGCCGGAAAGATGACTCACTCGGTTGGTCCGGCATGCCCCAGGTTACTTTGAAGCGGCATAGCTCCTCTCCAGAGCCTCGTACTTAATTGGAAAGGGGTGACGTTGTCGGCGATGGTTGATTCCCAGTGGTTGCAAGGCATACTTTCTTGGAAAAATGGCCGACCGTCGATAAGAGGAAACTCGAGTGGCTCTCGAGACTACAGGAAAAGCTTAAGCAGGTGCGACGCGAGCGCCGCACGCTTAGCGCCTTAGCGTGGGAAACTCGCCCGAATAACTATTCCAAGGAATGTCGCTCGCACAAAATTATAAAATTATAATTCCTACTTAATTCGCGAACAGTGTGCTGGATTCTATGACTATGAATCAGAGTCATTTCATTTCCATCAATATCTCACAACACATTCTGGCCAGTTCTCTGTCCCTTCAGAAAGTGCGAGGCAATAATTGAGGTCAAAGACACCAATGTAGAAGACTATTGCAGTTGCTGCGGTGACAAATGTGCTTTAAACCGATTCAATTCTCTAAATTCGCGAGGTTGAAATAAGGGGCGCTATAACGTAAAACTATTCCAAACTTTTCTATTCCAATTCTGCTATCAGCCCTCCGCGATTGGTCAAAAACTTTTTTCGACCACCCCCCATTTCACCTGTCTGTCACGAGACGTTACAAAAACCGCAATACCTCCTCATCTGATATGATGTGTGCACACTGATTATGCATCATTTGACAGAAAAAAAAAACAGTTATTTCTGATTCGACCCCTTTTCGCAATTACCCCTGGGCTATTGGTAAAAAGTTTTCGGGCTGCACCCACTTCACCTGCCTGTCACGCGACGTCACAAAACCGCACGAACTCACCGCGTCAAAGTGACGTGTATGCGATAAAGATACATTAATATGCCGAACAAAACTGAATTTTTTTCGGAATAGCCGTAGGCTGCCCCGTTCCGAAAGGAATAAAAGATAGCTGCCACCGATTGCTGAGACGCTGGCTACTCGCACCTGCCGGAAAGCATGGGTGTATTTGCGTATAATAAAACTTCTTGCGTGACCGTGTAACGTATTTAAGCACTTTCGACACGTTTACTACCTCATTCTGCCAACTCTTCTTTGCTGAGGGTCAATTTTAGCGTCATTTCTAAGCTTCCGTTGCATGCCGCCGCGATTTTCGACCAGCCACCACAAGCTAAGTAAGGGAAAGCCGACCAATCGCAGACGTCGGCACCACCCTCTTCATCCGGTTATCGGTTTTCAGTGCACTGGCTCTGCCCTAGTGAATCCCTCTCCACTTGAGCGTTCTCCTCGCCTCTTTTCAGCCAATTAGATACAACAAGCCGCGCAGTGTAGGCAATGTTATTCGTTTTTCAAGCAAACAAAAGGGACCTCCTATGAACGAGGAGAGCGTTTGATTGGTCTGTTCAGACAACCCTATGGGTGACCGCCCGGTGCTTGCGTTGGTGGTTACGCAAATTTGACGTCAGGAAATTGGAATAGAAACATATTGGAATAGTTTTACGTTATAGCGCCCAAGGTGTGAAGTTTTCCTGCCTAAAAAGTAGCCTTCTCCTTTCTTATCGCGAATAATATTTGTCAGTTCAGATTCATAATATCAAAGGAAATTCAACAGAATGCGTGTGCCATAGATATAGCTGATACCAAAGAGTTCTATGTTGAACTCCACCCATTCAATCTGCTCTGTTAACATTTCAAACGCATTGTGAGCACATGGTTTTGACAGTTTTTTCTCCTTCGCGGCATCACGCTCTTTTAGAATCGGCATTATTATTTTCAACAGAACTCGCTTGCGAGATCATCATGGATCTTATGATGGGGCAGGGCGGATATCAACATTGGATTGTAGACTACTTTCATTTAGCTTACGGATTTTGTGCATAAATGGACCGGTGCAGGCCATTAAGTCCATTGATTTTTTTCGTAACCTTGACGTGTGTATCCAGGACGGTCATCACGTGGTGCTTGTTCGGGATTTTAACTGCGTCTTAGACACGCGAGCAGATGTCCAAGGCCGAGGCTGGGGTCACCCTGATTTGAACGCACGAGAGTTGCGTCCCCTCGTCCAGCAATTTTCGTTGCTGGATTCACATCGTCTTTTTCATGGTTCTTTATTTGCCTGGACGTGGCGACGCGGCGCGTCGTCAAGCAGGTTATCCCGTACGTATGTGCCAAGCAACTTAGCTCAGTATGTCACCGGATCTAATGTGATAATTTTACCTTCATTCCAAGTTTATATTTCCAATCACAGGCCAGTTATGCTTGAAACTCACTTCCCAACTTTCTTATCAGCAAAACCTTGGCGTATAGACATCCGCCTTCTACAATACGCGTGCTCGCTTTCTTGTTTGTCAAAAGTCTGGCACGCCTCTGTTTCTACATCTGACCCAGAGTCATGGGACGTGCTCAATCCGTAGTGGCGTCTGCCTTGTTCAGTTGAAGGACGTGCACTCAGACGACGCATGTCAAAAGACCACACGGATATTGCAACGAAGTTCCAGTTGATTGCCCTTCCGGTCATTCAACTGACTCCGTTGATGCGGTCATGGCAGCGTGAGCTACGGAGCCGTTTCCAACGCCTCATCGCAGCGTCCTCGTTGTCAGATGCTGCTCGGCGACGCAGACGTAATCCGTGTGCACACCCTGTAGTTCTCATGTTTGAAAGAAACTCGCTATTTAGACACGCGAATGCATTCGGTTCGGCGGCCCAAAGAGCACTTCCTGTTACTTCGCCTCCCTCGCGTGATTAATCGCTCATTGTAAGACATTTTGAAAACATGGCCCGTACGACTATGCAAATAGATTTTGGCTCTCGAGGATCTCATACAATGCTTAGTGGGCTGCCTCATCTTCCACCTGAGGTAGCGGACCATCTTTTTGCATGACCGTCAGCTGATGAAGCGAAGGGAGCATTATCTTCCAGCAAGCCTAGCTCGGCCCAAGAGCCAGACTGGTTACACGCTGGGTTTTATCTAGCGTTCTGGGAAGATATAGGTGCCACTTTCGTATGGTATAGAAACGCCGCTTTGAGGACTTTGAATTCCCATGTAGTTCTTGCTACGGTCGCATTGTGCTGATACCTAACCACCATCCTTCATCATCATGGAAGACAATCACACTTTTGATCGTTGACTACAATACCTTCACAGATGTTGTTACCCGGCGCTTGCGAAGCCTGATGCCTTCCTTAATAGAACACTATCAGGCATGCTCACTCCCTGGCAGAGAAATGCTCACGCCAGAGATTACTTTCTCGACAAAGTTATTCCTCAGAATTTTGAGAATGGCAGCCGACAAACAAATGCCATGAAACAAAACAACGACACCGCATGCATAATTCCTATGATCGCGACTTAAATTTTAGAAGTGCGAAACAATAACAGAGCTTAAACATGAAAATTATGCAAATTTTATTAGCCCGGATTTCCACTACCTCCGGGATCAGCCCAGAAAATATTTGAAACATCCCGATACGGAAAAATGGTGTTCGCCAAGAAAGACAGTGGTTTTCATTTTTATATTGTTTTTCATGTTGTTGTCACCTGTTACATGTTACCTTTAGCGATGTTGCATTTCCCCCCCTATGTAATACCTTCCAACGGAGGGCCTTTAGGGTTTACATAAATTAAATTTAAAAGAATAAATAAATCGAGATTGTCCGAAGGCAGGTTTCAAACAGAGGTCGTCTAACGCAACAGCTCGTTTTTAAATAGGCTGTTTACGTTTACTCCAATTGGTACTGCCACTACAGCTATGAACATCGCACTTCCTATAATCATAGCCACCGCATTCATTGCTTGGCCCTCATGTCGAAACTGTGGTATTTTTTTCCACGAATTACGAAAGTCACTCGTTCGCCTCAAAAGTCCTCTGAAAAGATTGAAAACGACGATCTGAAGGGACACGCAACCAATCTCTATGGTACGCGTTGTTTTAGCGCAACGGGAGCCTTACTGCACTGAGTGTCCAATCACATAGCGGTAACGCGCAAAACGCCGTGGCACATTTTTTAGTGAAAATTTGCCGATATGCCTGGGCTATTTGTCGTGCTGATTAAATATGCTGGAAACAGGAATAGGAGAGTGCGATATCGATGATACGCTGGCATTAGTGGGAAGCCGACGACAAGTGCACCTCTAGGTAAAGAAGAAGGCCGTTGGGGCCCCTCGGTTCTGCCATTGTTGAAGACCACACCATAAGCCAACAAACAAGGACAGCAAGAGCAACGTAGGAAAAATTACACACTTACTAATTAAAAAAAAAACGAGAAACTAATGGAAATGATCGTGAATGAAGAGCTGGCAGTAGGTGCTATACCAACCGACGTGCTCGCATTGCGTGCGATGTTCTTGCCAATCGAGCTACTGAGGTGGCCCCGGTTTGCCATTCCCTCTGTGTGGTTTACTGCTAGAACTAAACCTGGGAGTGTTAGCCAGCGCCAGCACTCACGAACCTAGGCGTCGGATGTGGAAGATCTTTTTTTTGTCGCAGGCGTCATGAGCACGTTCTCTATTTGGGTGACGGCAACCGGCCTATAAGCGCACGCAAGCTACCTAAAGGCATCAATGTCGCCGGATTCGAGACCGTTGTATTGCAATGATCGAGAAGAACGGGAACCGAGACGCCCGATTTTTATTAACCATATCATAAGAAGCCAACAAACAAAGGCACTAAGGACGACACCGGGTAAATCACTTGCATGTACTAATTGAATTAACGAAATGATAAATTAATGGACATGAAAGTGCATCAAGCGATATATACTCTTACCATTTGAGCTACCGCGGTGCAGTTTTGCCATCCACCATCCTGGGCATCTGTACTTTGCTACTAAATTAACTCTGGGAGTGTTTAATTTCTGCATTTCTTGTTCACACACCATGCACTGTATTCAAGAAAAGGCCACAAACAGTCTTTATGCCATGACACGCTCATTTATTGCAATTTTTACTTACAGGCAACAAAAAACACAAATCTGTACAACGAACTTTTTCTCCACGTTATTGATGTGCCACTGTGGCTATGACATTCTGCTGCTAACACAAGGTGAGTGGTTCCTGCGTGAATGAAACTCATTCTACGGTAGCAAAATTACTAAAAATTGTCACTGCGCCAAGTCATTCACTGCCCTCCGGCTCCCATTTTCATGCCGTCAACATCTACCGTGTCACTACTGTTTTCTGTTTTGGAAGATAATTGTGTGCGTTCAGTTCCACCACAGTATTATCAACGCGTGGTTAGAGATCAGAATTATACATATTGTGATACATGTAGTTGAAGAATAAAACGCCTTCTGACTGTCGATGTAGCATTAGATACCGAGGTATTAAGGGCGATAATGTAGCTATACCTGACGGTTTATGTCGAGTGCGTGGCACTGTATACTTGACTTTCCCCTGTCTAAAAAGTAACGTAAATGCAGTGCTTCATAAGGGAATGAGAATACGTTGATGGAAATAAACAAAACTCCGTCACATTCAATTCAAATACGTTCGAGTTCTCATCTCTAGTCTCTCACATTCAATGCTTGCAGCGAATCGATTGCAGCTCCAAATGCTAGCTCGGGCTCCACTGCAGAAACACGCATGGATTATTTCTTACTTTCGCAGGCATGACGATTACAGTGCACAGTGCAACACTGACAGTTACACTTTACAGAGAGAGTAATACAAAAGAGTAAGAAACGTCTTGCCACTAGAACACATGGTCTTAGACACGCTGGAAAAAGCACGTGTGCTTTATTGCATGCTACTAATTACCGCAATAAAAGAATGTACATTACTTTGCAGAATACTAGCGCCTAGTAAGTGCCTCAAGCCACTCTCTATGAAGTGCACAATGCAAATGAAACAACAGCTGCACATAGTGTCGGGTGAGACAGATATACATCTAGCTTTGTTTCAGTTATGAAATCAGGGTGAATAAAGAACGATGGGCATGTCGCTATCGTTGCGAAATTGGCGCGTGTCAAGCAAACTCCAATCGCCGTTCATGTCACGTGAAGTAACACGAGGAAAACGACAGGACGCCTCCTCCACTGCTTCAACGCCACCACACAGTGAATTCACGTTGAACACTTCCGAATCGGCGATGGCAAACGGTGTTCAGTGGCTTCCTAACAGCTTCCTGTGTCGGCGACGTAACGAATGGGAAAAGTCAAGAGGCGCACAACCGAGCCCTATTAGTTGAAACGTAAGAGCTCCTATTTATAGACGTACTTCGACGCCAGCAGGAGGAGCCACCTTGGTTTCTTCTCCCCTGGGGCTGCCAACCTCTGCTGCCGAAGACTGCAGAATGAAGCAGATATTGGAAAAATTTATTAATTAGCATTAACAACACAACGAGGAAGTGATAACTATACAAATGTGTCAACACTCTTAGTCGTCTCAGTCTCACACTGCAGGTTGTGTAGAAAAGAAAAGCATTCCTGCATGCCAACTCATTCAAAATAAAAGGTCGTGATATCTCATCATTTTCTAGTTTATCAACGCTCTGTTTTAATTACGAATAAAATATGTATTGCAGAAGTCTAATCTTTCAACCAATTGAACCTTGTATGTTCCGTTTGTGTCGCTGTGTAAGGACAGTATTGACTGTAGTTGAAGCTTGGGTATTAGAATTTGGGGTCTCTCATTTTTCTACTATATACATAGAACAAGAAAAAAAGTATGACCGACCACCAACTAGCCCTTTTCACTGCCATTTTATTCCTCTAACTTGTGTAATTGGTGTGCCTTGGAAGTAAAGGCGTTAGGAAAAGAAGACGGCCATTGGCAGGTCTACTAATGAAAAATAAATTACGTCAAGTAATGTGCTTCCTGATGTCCTACACGGTTACTCACTGTGTGGCCTTGTTTGGTAGCACAATAGAGCACCGAGATATAGATGTTTGCATCCCTTGTGCCCATTTTCCGCATTATGACATCGCAATACACAGATCTCCCGATAAATGACGCCAAATGTAGTCTGTACAACAGCTAGTACGAAATATGTTCTAGGTTCGTGTAGAGCTATTGGTATGTTTATATACTACATGCCGAAGGCATTCGTTTAATGCAAGAGATTGCTAGATGAAATGCCATGTCATTTTTGCTTTATATATCTATACAAAAAACAATTGGTAAATGCTACACGGAATCTCAAGTGTCAAGCTCGTTTATTAAAAAATTTTCTCCTTAATTCTATTCCTCGTGATAATATTTTATTCTCACTAAATGAGCTAACAAGGCCGGTATTACCGGGACAGCATGTTCACCTTTCAAATACTCCCTCGCCTGTACAGCTATCGATGTATAATGGCGTTTTTCCCTGGTCGATTCGGAGCAAGATTTCTTGCTCCGTGGCAACGAATCCGAATTTCACTGGTCGATCTGGAGCGGGTTCGCGCGTTCCGCTGGTCGTTTCGGATCAACTCGCTCCGCGCCAGATCGCTCTCACTTGCTCCGCCGCTGAGGCGCGGATTCAGGCGGAAATAGTTCGCGTCACTTCCGCCTTCAAGCTAAATCGGTTGGTACCCTCCGTGGTTGGTACGCACAACATTGTGTTGCTTTGCAACATGGCTGCGTTCCTGTGCTGCTGCAGCGCTCGCGTTTAGCGATGAGAGCGCGGACGACAGCGATTACGAAGCGACGCACGTGCTGCACGAAGACTTTTAGGCACGTTGTCCATGCACAATCCTTACGGGCGCGACATGGAAATGACGGACTATGCGACTGCCACGGTCAAATTACACACGGGGTACGGCGAGTTTGGTTGCCGTGGAAACGTAAAGAACGGAAGTAGGGCATGGTTTTCGGAACCGGTTTGTGCGACGTGTACGCAGACTTCCTGTCTGATCCACCACAGAGCGTTTTTGCGCTCCGCTAGGCGATTCGGATTTGTGAAACCCGAGCGCTCGCTCGAGGATTTCGGCGGCCGCTCCAGATCGACCAGTGAAAAACGCCATAAGAAAGCCCAACAACCATCACTGACGACCAATCAGGTTGTCAGTGACGTCGCTAGAAATTTATTGTTATGTATGGAAAAAAAAGTAAAGGTATAAATAAGACGGTACTTTTTTTTATCCACCATGTAACTGAAATGCTATCCAAGAAGATATTGAATATTTACGATATATGAGCCTTCTGAGGTTGTGCATTTTATACAATCAAAGGAATTCTGTGGCACATCGAAAAATGAATCTGAGCTTTGTGATTCAGTCATCAGAAGGCTAATGACGATCGTGCCAGGAATAAGTAAGTCACATTCAAGTTCGTCATGCTGAGTTAAACGAGCTATTCCTTGAAGCCCCGACCCCATGCAAACGGCGAAAAAAAAAAAGCCGATAAATTGTTTTCACTGACCTGGACTGGCTCAACGTGACAGGACGTCGGCTATCTTCAGGAAACTCCGAATGTGGAGCCAGCAGTCATGGTCAATGTCGGTGAGCTGAAGCCTCCTGGCACCGGGATGACTGAGGCACTGCACCGCCTCCTTGACGACGCCAGTCATTGTCATAAATTCGTCAATGCTGCTCCTGCGGACGCGAAGCAGGGCGCTGCGGATCCTCTTCTTGGCTTCGGCCTTAGTGATGTCAGCATCTTCCATCACCCTTTCGAGGAGACGCGGGTGGTCACGCATCAGCTCGATGGAGCGGGCACCCTCGACGCCATTTTCTTCGCCCAGCACGAAGTCTGCAGCGTCCGAGACGGCGGACGCGTTCTTTCTGGCCACATCCTGCGTGTATAGAGATGAGCCACGGTTGGTAAAGCGAAAGAAATGTAAGCCTGCGAAAGTCAAACGCTCCAAGCATTTCTATAGTCTACCCGAAAACGGAACTGAAGTGGATAGCGCGTGGAATCCATAAGGAAATTGGAGGTAGCCGTGCATATACTATTAAAACATAACGCGACGTCTCGATCATATCATCGCTTGCTTCGTCGCAGAAATAATCTCGTAGATTACCGATACGAAGTCTGCGCAACGTGATTTGGAGCATTTTGAAATTAATCACGATTCAGTGCAACCACATGATTTCACATAGAGCAAACAAAAATTACAGGCGAACGCCATTGTGGGTGCAGAAACAGCACCTTCGTCATCATCCAGCATCATTATAATCATCATCATCAGTCTATTGTTACGTGATCTGCAGGATGAAGGCCTCTCACAGCGATCCCCATTCACCGCTGTGCGAGCTGATTCCAAGTGTAGCTTACAAATTTCCCGATTTCTGCAATCCACCAAAGTACGCAATATATTCGTTCCCAAAGTTTTGGCATGTGTGCAGTTGACGCAAGCGTCCGACGTCGTTGACGAGCGTCCTACCACATCGTGATGGCCGTAGTGCGTTACACATGCCTGCTCGGAAATGCAATGGGCCGTGAGACTTGGCATCTGCTGACACGATAGTTTGCTAATGTGATTAAACATTAAGCAGATGCAGCACCGCTCAACGCCAACGTAATTCGAAGGATATCCACAGTTAAGTGGAACATATTTGTCATGAATCGTGTCTGCAGCGAGCGGTTACTGCTCTTGCCTATTGTGTGTCCCGTTTCACTGTCCACAGACACACACGCATATTATATATATAAGTATGTACAACAGACAACGAAGCCAAGGAGTGCTTTGGGTACATTAGCTGCAACATTAGAGTACATGAGCTGTAGCTTGTCGCGGGATCGACAACGCCAGCATTACGCGTGCGTTGGACTAGCAATTGTGATACTGCCACGGTTATCAAACCAGCCACTAACTTGCGTAACCATATTTACTAAGATCTAGGGCCGTTGGAGTGTTAGCCAGCACCACTCGTGGTGCCCGGATGTGTAACATCCCCCCCACTTTCTTCCTTGCCCGATGGCGAGGGTCCCGAATCTCGCAGTATTGCTGTCATTAGGTAGCGTGCGAAGGTTTATTAGTCACGTGCCTACTCACCTAAGATCAGGTGTTACGTGACGTTGAACATGTTAATAAATTCGAACTACCTTCGCTCACAGACCTTAGCATTCTCAGACTCCCCTTGTCGAAGTAGCCTACATTTATTTAGTAAACTGCATGGCTTTCGAGAGCTTTATATTCGCAGTTATTATTACAAAGGCTAACGGTAACCTTCTTTTTGTTCGCGACCATTCAACGTTTTAGTATTTAAATATACTTCAGGTAAATTTGGTGAATCGTTTTTTTTCTCATTTGTTTTGTGTAAAAGAGACACCGTTCGTATTTCCTTTGTTCGTTAGAAGAAAGTCTTAGTGCAACGTCAAGTTGCCCCAACGTGGCTTTTGAAACGTCTTACCAGCTTTAAATCTCCTTCCATCGCTTCAATAATTTGGCTTTTGTATCAGCGTGTAGCACGCCGGTGAAGGAATCGTTGCGCTCTTCAAACGCTTCATGGTTTTAAGGCTCGGTGACTCCCTCGACGTTGGCATCGACGTTGGCGGTGCATATTCAGGTTGTTTTCCACCAACTTTAAATTTCGGCGGATATTCAATCGTGGTGACATTACCTTGTTTGAGGCTTATCATCATCAATGTCACATAGGGCCTCTTTTGTGACACCGACGCTGTTTTCACGAGCACGACAACTAGGAACATCGTGAAAAGGACACCGCCATCTTGTCAAGAACACATTGTTTTCCAGTGCCCACGTAATGTAATCCTCGCACACTGCACTGCTGCTCCTTCTCGCCTACGAAATACATGAGCATTTTGCACTACCTTGAGAATCAGCCTGGAGCGTGAACCCTTGCACTAATTACCCATCACCGATGTTCCGCGAGTCCCTTGTGGTCAGCTGTGGAGATGCGTAGTAATGTTTTTTTTTTCTGCGCGCTTAGGCAAATGGTGAAGCTGGGGATTACGATGTGGCTTGGGACGTCGAAAGAAAAAATAATCGTTGTGCCACACCGAGCTTCCATTATTCCAGCTTCCTTCTCGCATACCTCGAAGAAGCGTCTTTACGTGAACGTACGGGGAAAATCAAGTTCAATATTATGAAGTGCCGGAAGGAATATTTTACATATGGGAGACTTAACGATGCACTTCATTACTTTAAAGGTGCAGGCAAAGAGACGCGCGGTGGGCTGCAGTCTACGCGGCAACGACCAAGCAAAGCTTACTGTCCGATTAGTCGGCACCAAGATAAATTCCGTTAAATCGCATGGAGTCGCCCACTGGGAACTCCGGCGAGTTCATCATTCAGCTAACATGTGAATCATGGATAATAGGTGCATTTGTCTGCGCCTTTTTGTAGCCTTGAGGATCCTTGTGACGTCTTTTATGACAACATTTACCGTTCTAAATTTGTAAGTACTCACAGTGTTCAAACCAATCTTGTCAGTCTCTGTACATATGCGCAAACCAGGGAGGATGTTGGCGTTTATGACGCGCTATGTTAGTGAAAATCAAGATTTCCGCCTCGCAATTATCATAGAATTATGCATGTGGACAGTCCTCTGCTTGCGCTGTCTAGTAGGTTATCGCTTTCCTTGTTATGGCGAACAGACAAAAAAAAATAGTTAAGACGGAGTCATACCATGATGTCCGCCAGTGCACCTTCCATGTCGTCGGCTGCTTCGAGGAGCGCATCGGTGACGTCTACAGAACAGTTGCGCCCCAAGACTTGAAACCACTCGTAAACGAAGCAACCAGGGCTCACGGTGAATTCGGTCAGGCTGAGGCTCCTGCTAGCGCCTCGCGCGAGCACGTCCAAGTCGTCGTAGGACAGCTGCAAACCCTCGAGGCGGACTCTGACTAGCTTGGTGTTAGAGGCGAGAGCCGACACCAGTTCTCCCTCGGCTTCCAAAGGCTCCGGGCTTGTCCAAAGGTCACCCGTGGGAATCAGCTCTATGTCTACCTCAGTGAGCGCGGTAGCTCCCCTTATATATGCTGCCAAGGCGGAATATTCATTGCGTTTGCAGCTATAGCATACAACCCGCAGCGAAGTTATGTGATGGCAACCACTGACAGCACGTAAGGATGGGACTATCGAGCGCGGGACGTTGGCAATTGGAATCTCCGCATTGATGGTTGCATTGCAGATTTGCGGGCACTGCTGCAGCTGCCTTGTGCTGTCGTGCTCGCATTGTCTCTTGATGACAACGCGCTCATCGAGTCCCCGCTCCCGGATAGTTGTGGAGACTTTGTCGAGTCCGTCGATGCAGGGCAAGGTGTCGACGACCACCGTTGTCAGTGCCGTGTTGTCCGCAACTGCACGGAAGAAGTCATGGCACTCTGCTTCCCCGAAAGTCCGCATGTCGATGCGGAGCCGGCTGAGCGTCGAGTTCGGTTTCTGTAGGGCTTGGCACAAGGACTCCATGCACTTCTTGGCTTGGGGATCCGGAAGCTGGATATTTAGACCCAATTTATGCGCATGACGTTCGCAATACGTTGACGGTAGTCTCAGCCGCCGTAGTGTGGCACTCCATGTGATGACTTCGGCGAAGAGGGTGACCGCAGTCATGCTGGAAGCACATAAGGAGAAAAATATATTTGTTTAAAAATTATGCCACAAGTCAAAATCTATTTAGAGCTCCAATGCATTCTAGTGCAAGAAACAGAAATCGACGTTTCTGAAGGTGTAGAAGAGAACTTATGTTTCAAAATATGAGGACCACACTAGATTCCAAAAGATCCACAAGGTGTTGATAACTATCACGTCAATAAAACCGCGTAAATGACAAAAAAAGCAATTTGATTCCATGAGGTCATATCGAAATGAGAGGCTGAGGTTCCGGCACAAAATTCAACCAGAAACAAGTTTGGCCGTTTCTCTAGCGGTGCTCGTATTTCCTTTCGCGATGACTAGCAGTCATTTGAAAACGATACGTAGATACGTCATCATACTCACCTAAAAAGGGCGTTTTCGTGTCCCTTTAAGAGCAAACTAAATTTAGTCTAACGACTGTTCACTGCTGTCGTCTAGAGAGACGAATAAAACAGGAGCTTTATTACACGACACCAATGGCTATTTTAAGAAATGACAAAATCCAAGAAAATGACTAAACTTGCAGTGACGTAAATCGCGTTCATAGACACGTAATTTCCAACCGTATTTCGACATCAAGGAGATGCAGGATGTTTCACGCGAACACTGTCAAAAATATTTAAGAGTTGCCTTTGTCAGATATCACAATATTAGTTCATGAGTTGGTCTACTCGAAACGGCGGACAATAATTGCACAAGAAGTTGAGGTGCAAGACATGCTAATTAGTAAGAATTAACTAATTAAGTTTTTAACTAATAACATTATGGCCCCTAGTGCAATATACAAATTCTAGCCGTTAAGTTCGCAAGGCGCAAGTACTTGCAACGAATTTTCAAGATGACACCAGACTAAAGATATAAATTGCCGAACTTTGCGAGGAAATGCATTGGCATACCAGTTACATTCTTAACGAAACGTCGTTTCTTGCACTGAAGCACACAAGTAACTGCAACGCCAAATGCATTTCTCCATTTCTTCGATTTATATCTCGAAACTAGTGTCGTCCTGAGAATTCGTTCCAAGTGGACCCGCCTTGAGAAGTCCCCTGCTAGAATTTGTAAATTGCAATATGGGTCACAAGATAATAGGCTAGAAAGATAATCAGTGAATTCTTAATAAGTCGATTTTGGATTTCAATCTTTTGTGCAAGTAGTTCCCGCCGCTTCGAGTAGACCGGCTGATAAACTAGAATTGAGTTATCTGCTACAGGCAACCTTTAAACAATTTTGTGAGTGTTCGCTGAAGCACCCATGTGGGCTTTTATTGCAAGCCATGAGGAGCGATATTGTTGAAAAAATCTGTTATGCTCAATAAACTCTATCTATGGGCGAAATATACAAATAATGCTTTGTTCGCTGAACTCTCCACAATTCTAAAGCTCGCTACCGCGGATGAAATACCATAACTTAAGCATTACGTTAAGTTGTGTCCATTAGAGAACAGTTGACACTAACTATGATACCTATAATGTTCCTAATAACATTTTGGGCATTACAGGATGAATACGTGCTGTGTAGAACGTAATACGTTCTTCGATATGCCCTGTTGGTGTACCATTGGTTCGTGGTGCAATTACATAAGCAATACTTACAATTTCACGGGTGCCATGACAATCTCTGCGTTGAGTTCCTCCACAGTATTCATCTTGCGGAGTGCATCGACGATTTCCCGCAGGGCCAACCCTCTGCGGTAAAGGCTCGTCGATTTCAGAGTCAGTTTTCGCAGCACGCAGTCTTCTTTGGCGAGGTATCTGGCGAACAGCGCGTTGGAGGCTTCGTCGCGATAGCCGAACACACAGTGTGAGACACCGAGTTCAGTGATGCTCTTGTTTTCAGTGAGATCCCGGATCAGCCAACACGCATGGGTATCGGTCATGTGAACATCTGACATGTCGAGTGTTGTGAGATGATCCATGCCTAAGCCGAGTGACCTTCCAGGCATGGCCACGTCGACTCCACCTTCCTCGTTAAACTCGTTGACCTTGAGGGCCACATTTCCACGCTGTGGAATAGGATTGAGCATTTCGAGGAAGATACCGTCATCGCGAGGTGATGATAATGTTGTTGGGCAGATGGTAATGCTTGTCAAAAAGCGATTGCGATTTATTGCTGAAAGCATCGAGGCGCGAAGCATCCAAATGGCATCGAATTTTATCGCTGTGATGCAGCGATGCTCGGCAAGTAGACGCTCGGCGAGATGCAGTGCCCTCGCTTCGCGCGAGACTTGCTCAGGGCCCCATGCAGCGTACCGGTAAGCGCGTGTCCGGCTGCACTCAACTAGGACGTCACCTCCTCTCTCTCTTCGCCCATCATCCGCAAGCTCAAGGCGAGCACGTCGAAGGACCTTATTCAAATCACGACGGTGTTTCATTAGGCTGCAGGTGGCACCATCCTTCTTAGTGCATGGGATGTTCAGTGCGTCCCAGTCAATGCTGTCCCGGTCGGGTGCACGTTTGGTGACGAGAGCTTGAGAGGATTCAGACATGCTTCACCGGCCACTTGTTTGGCGAAACGGTGTGCTGCCCACTGAACGCTGTCCTTCAGTCGTCGCACGTGGAACCTGCGCGTAGAAGATTAAAAAAAAAAGGTGCGCCAAAGATTTAGCGACTAAACAGTTGCTTCACTATTAAAGATGACCAGCGCGTTTCGCTCAAGGGATGTTAGTTCTGTTGTATAGCATGTTTTGACCACGAAGGGAAAGAATATCGCGAACCATTGGCCATTTATGTAAAAGGCAAGAAACGCTGTGGAGATTTGGCGACGTTGCTACTCGCCTATATGATGAACAAGTTGTGTCACGCCGCCAAACCCACGGCGAGTGCCCTGACGTTCGAAGTACGCCAAGCCGCCCACAACGGTTGAAAGAATGTCGCACTTTCGACAAGGCGAAGCACCGATTGCGATAACAAAATAGTGGAAAGCTGTACGAATTGAGGATAGTAGCTTGAGCAACCGCATATAAACTTTAAACATTAGCTCACTAAGGAAAACAACAATAATAGAATATCTAAGCCTGCAGTGACTCAACGAGGATGTAGAAAGAAGCAGACATCCTTAGACAGCTCTTTCTTTGTGTGTCGACAGCTTTCTGCGTCGTTGTTAGTCGCGCGTACACATTCTATCATGGATATAAACCAACAAGCCGGCCAACATGTTTTAATCATGTTAACAAGCAAGGTGTCACGCGCGCACAGGGAAACATGAACACATCTCTCTCGACGAGCGGGGAAACTCGCTGTCAAAATGCTGGAGTGGGGAATTGCGGGAGCAGCAAACGAACTTATCTTTGTGCATCTATCGCTTCAGCTTGAACAAAACTTCGAAAGCCCAGCGCATACCAAGCTACCGGCACTACGCGCACTCTACAAACATCAAAGATCGCTTTGAATATGAGACCTGCGTGGTCGCGCACTTTCGCCACGTCGCCGATCGCTTTCAAGACATACGAGCGCCGGCAATGCGTCCCTACGGCTTCCATCAAAGGCGCCGACTATGGCGTCCGCCATTCGCCTGAGTACCGCCGTAGTAGACGGCGCGGTTGTCTCCACTCTTCGGAGCGGTGAGCGAGGAGGACATCGACGCACCCTAGCAGCCGCCGGAGAATAGCCACCCCTCCCTCGCCTGACCCCCGTGCATCGCGCGCATCAGGAGAGGGCACGCTTCCGGCTCGCGTTCCTCGCTGGCGCACGCGAGGTGCTGGATTGAACCGCGTTCGCCTGCTCACCCTCGCACGCTTTGTTTCGCATATACAGCATACGGCGCTAGGCGATTGTTTTATCGCCCGTGGACTTTATTCGGAACCCCTGGGCTACGGCAGGAGTGCGCCTGGAGAGCCCGTATAATTGCTGTCGCAATAAAACGCTTAGATGGCCGCAACTGTGAAAAGACGTTGTCCTTTGTGCGCGCAATCTCGCCTCGTTCCCCATCGCGAGCTCGACCGCCTCAGGTTGGCGTGGGCTCGCCAGTGCTGTCTTCTTTCGGCGAGCAAGACGCTTCGTGTGCGCATTCCCTCCTTCTCTTCCTCCTCGCTGAGGCAGTCACCGGCGGTGTCTGTGCGTGCGTCGGCCTTTCCCTCTGCTGCGACAGTGGCGGTTGGGAAACCTTAAAGGACAACTCTTGCGATTTCTCGATGTCCACTGACGTTAATAAAAGCTTCAATATACGGTTGCGTTTGCACTCTGGCTATGGACCGGTGCCAAATTGTATTGCTGCAAGACATTTCGGTTTGCTGAAAATGAATTTTAAATGTTTGTTGCGGGTTCTCTACTTATGTCTTTTTACTAACCATCCGATGTTTCGGATATCAGAGACTACGCCGCCACTGTCACTGAAATCCTGCCTGAAATGGACGCTGTCTACTCCTGCAAAACTGCAGAAGCGACCTGTGTAATCAAGAGATATCATCAGCCATCAGCTGCGCTTCTTTGTCGTTACCGCCACGTCTATTACGTGTCTAGCACGCGTTCACACTGTGTTATGCGTGCTTACACTGTGGTATTGTAGGATCTCACGCCATCGACTCATCGTGACGCTACAAAAGACAGACACCCCTTTCGGTTTCGGTATCCTATGATATCTTGTATATGGGTTACTTAAAGTTAATGTTCAATTTGTATGCAAATTGCACCACCCTACCGGTGACAGGACATTCAATACCGTTCGAAAATGACAACCGCCTTCTCTGGTTTTAAAAACAGCGGAGTTGCCCTTTATAAGGCTAAATATATTCCGACGTAGCGTGAGCGCGCGCACACGTTACGTCACGTTGTTGAGAACAACCTGCGTCTATTCTACGACCGATGGTTCGACGCACTGGCGCCGCCAACGTAACCTGACGCGACCAACGTGCCCGAATTGACGACCGTGTGATCGGTGGCACGAGCGCGTCTCTGTGACCACCAGGACTGTGGAGCAGCCACTTGCAGTAGTTTGCTTGCCTCATTAGTCACGTGGCGCCTCTTTGCGCAGCAGTTCGTATCGCCGCAGCGCTGTCGTATTTATTGTAATGGCGCCAACAAGAGTGGAGCCACTTAGTGAAGAAGAGCGGAAACCCGGGAAAGCAGAGTATCGGCATGAATACAGATTACACCAGAAACAAATGAACGACTCTTCGCAGAGTGGGTGACTACAGCAACACGCTCCCGAACTCAAGCAACAACGAGAACGACGCCATGCCGACGTTCCAGGCCAAGCTGCATGCATTTGCTTCATTTCCTACGTCTCCCTCATCAGTTCACCACACGTCCACATCCACTGTGGGCTCTCCATAACACGAGTGAACTTTGCTTCTACACTCGCCTCTCCTGCGGCGTCTCGAGTAGGGTGTCACTCAACAGTTCGGTGTTAAAAACGCGCTTCTCCCTTTCGCGATTCTCTCGCGGTCGTTTTCGCGATTGTACCAAACGCACCAGCGCAAGACCCCACGACACCACGTCGTTACTGCGAAATGCGTACGCATTATTCATATAACTCCCGCAGCATATTCTGCACGTACAAATTTTTTTTGGCTCCACTGTAAAACGAAGCAACACTAGCGTACAGCGTTGGCCTCTGTCTTTTTTTGAACGTTCTTAAAAAGCGGTGTATCTTAAAGTACAGCTATAGCGTTAATTCCACTGTGCCGGTGCACATCGCGCCAGCCAGATAAGCACGGTTACAGGCATCTAGACCGCGTAGATCAAGCGGAAAGCAATGCTACAAGGCGTCTAGTTAGCTCGCAATAAGCGGCGCTACAACGTAAAACTATTATTTATTTATTATTTATTTATTTATTTCATAATACTGTGACCCTTTCTCAGGCTCTGACAGGAGTGGAATGTACAATAAGTGGTACAACAGGTTTGGTGTTCCGGAAGATGAATGAAAAGATACATAATTTATATAAATAATAGAATCAAAGTGTGCAGCTAGCTGTGGAATCATACAATTCATGACTTATAATCAAGAACGCTGTGACTACAACACATTGATAAAAGCATTTTCAAAGAAAGATTCAACGTTCGCAACAAAGACATCAATTGACACATCATTCACAATATGGCAATATTCCAAACGTTTCTATTCCAATTGTGCACTCAGCCCTCCACAATTGGTCAAGGCATTTTCGGGACACCTGGACTTCGCCTGTCAGTCAGGCGGCGTTAAAAAGCCGCGATAGCTCCCCATCTGATATGAAAAGCACACGCTAATTATGCATGATTACACCGAACGAAAGAAACGTTGTCATTTCTCATTCGATGCCATTTCGCCGTAGGCCCTCTGCTATTGGGCAAACGCTTTCGCGCAGCGCCCATTTCGCCTGTCTGCCACACAACGTAATAAAACCGCGAAAACTGACCGCGCTAAAGATGCATTAATATGCGCAACACAACTGAATTTGTTTTATGATTAGCCGACGACTACCTCGTTCCGAGAGGAATGGAAGATGGCTGCTCGCCGAGGCCTCAGGCGCTGGCTACTCGCATCTTTCGGAGAGCGTGGATTTATTTCCGTATATTACATCTTCTTGCCTGATAGTATAACATTATTTAGCCTTTCGGCACGTATACGGCATCGCACTGGCAACTCCTTGTTAAGTATCCGTTTTTGCGACAGTCCTAACCTATGGTACAATCCTAGCCTTCCGTTGCAGGCCACCGCGATTTTCGACCAGCCACCTCAAGCCAAGTAAGGGGAAGCGGACCAATAGCGGAGTCCAACGCGCTTACGCGGTCATCGATATTCACTGCGCTGGCTCGGCCCCATCGAAACCCGCTCTGCTTGAGCATACTCCTCGCTTCTTGACAGCCCATTATATAAGAAAAACCGCTCAATGTAGACAGTGTTATTCGTTTTGAAGGCAAACGAAAATGAACCCCTATATACAAATGTGTGATTGGCCCTTTCAGACAACGCTGCAGGTTACCGCCTGACGCTTACGTCCTCGGTTACGAAAATTTGACGTCAGGAGATTGGTATAGTTTTACGCTATTGGACCCATGTTGCCAACATGCCTGAGCAAGTTCAAGCACATGTATCGGCTTCGAAATTGCGGCGACATCTGTTTGGCGGTAGATAACTAAACTCTGATGCGTGTTTGTGGATGTTACTTACATTTTATGTTATTTTGGTTTAACTATGAAACTCTCAAAAAGGCTTCAGCGCAATTAATTTAATTGGTAGGAACATTTTTTTCTCCTTGGCTCATTTTTGCTCATTTTTACTGGCAGTTGTGATTCTCCTAATATTCAAATATTTTGCTTTCCCGATTGTTCGCTTAGTCTGTATATGCTAACAGATGCTGCGCCATAACCCGCAGTTAAGCGTAATAAATCAATAAATGGTGACGCATAATGGCCCGATGCAATACCGTTTCGTTGGTGCTTATAAAGCACACAAACCTAGTGGAATAACGCAGATTATATTGATCAGCTTCTTAGATTTTCTTGCGATATGCGAAAATACCCGGCTGCTTATTTAGGCGCATGTTAAAGAGCCCTAGGTGTCACAAATAATTCCGAAGTCTCCCACGACGACGTGCCCCTAAATCAGATCGTGTTTTTGGCACGTAAAACCGCCTAATTTAAATTCAGTTTATTTTCTTGAAAGTATGTTATGTTCCCTACACAATCTAAGGGTCTGTAGGCATGTGCCCATGATCGGACCCTGTTCCAGAACTCACACACGCAATTTAGAATTCCTATATGTATTTCTTCTATTACGTGGAAATTGTGCTGAAATAATAGACGCCGAGAAAAGCTAAACAAATCCTTTATTTCATTCGTAGAAGCACTTTATTTTTCGCTCATTGACTAACTCCAATGAAATCTCTCGTGCTTAATTCTCGATGCTGCTGGCCGAAAAATATGCATTTGCAAGTGCTGTCGCTTTTAAATTGCATAAACAGTTTCATACGACGCACCAATAGCTCTTGTAGTCTTACATGTGTTAAAAAAGGGAAAAAAAGACAGTTTTTTTTTTAATTTTAGCATGGCGCTACTGAGATTGAATCGAATTCAAGGCTGGCAGCCTTAGTTGTCTGCTTCTAGAGATCTTTAACACGGTTAACTTTGCCCTCGACGTGAACAACGTGACAAGAGAGCCATACTGGAATGGCTAGAACCAACACGGTGGTGCAGGGCAATGCAGACAATGTACGACTGCATGCCATTCAGCTCGTCATCCACCTCGGCCGTATTCTGTTTTCATTCATTAACCGCAAAAATTTGGGACGCGACAGCGCTGCTTTAAAACTAAGCTTTTTTTTTGCCTCTTCACCTTTTCTACTGCTGCTGCTGCAACGCAGCGCAGCAGCAATTAGGTGTAATTAGGACGCAATTAGGACGCCGTAATTAGGTGTGACTCCCCTCCCTCCCCCTACAGAAGCATTGCATGGACTGCCCAGGGAGGAGGTGAGGAAAGGCTACAACCGAATCAGTCCGACACACTCAAACCGACACAGTCAAGAAACGGGTGATTGACCTTACACTTCTGGCGCTCATGGCAGTTCCCGTAACGAAACACGATCGCAAGAAATATCCCCGCCAGAAACCTTTGCAAATGAGCAATGCTTTCTTTCGCTCTCATCGCCAGGGGAGTGAGTAAATGAACGACATGCCTGTGCGTGTTCTGTGCCCAGAGACCTCAAATCTTGCATTGGAGAACGTACCATTGTTAAGAGTTAACAAAGACGACTTAGTCCGTAGCAAAGTCGGCTGTACTAAGCAACATCGGAAATAACGAGAACGACTATGCACAGCGTCTGTGACTCGGGAGTTTACGGGTGCATCGGCAGGTGTCGTCGCAAAGGACAAGGCAAAACACGCTAGAGGGCGCCAGCCTGAAGTGCGACCCCAGTGGGTACCCATAGGCAGGCGCAATGTTACCGTAACTTCGCACATGCGCGATAACGGTATTTACGAGAGGGTCAGATTTCCCCTCTTACAAGCCAATGCAATGACCATCCACAAATTTCATTTGATTTCATTTCATTTTATTTGTGCCCATTTACAAGCAAATGGAGGGGGCCAAGGTAAAAGCTGCTTATTGGCAGCTTGAGCGGTCCCTGGCCCCCTTTACATATTCGCAGAACGGTGGCAAAGAACACTTTCAGAAATGAAAAAAATAAAGAACAGTGGGTTACGTCAAAATGAATTACATTTCTTTTATTGAATGCATATGGTGTTATGGAATCACGGCGATTTAAATGGTAGTTTTCACCAGACAGATGAGCTCCGATGGTGTCAGGGCATGGATGTCAATGCCGGCTTCTAGGTAAGAATTTATTAGCCGTGGCAAGGTATTTGCGACCATTTGATGGCCGTAATTCGTCCGTAATTTGATGACCGTAAGTTTGCTATATTTGTAATTAGGTTGCTTCTATTTTTTACCTGAAAGTAATAGGTGCGTAGGAGGGTTTGTTTGTCGAGATGATGACTTTTTGTTATGTTTTACTTGGTAAAAAGATGCTCAGTGTGTGAGTTGTATGGCACATTTGCGATAGCGCGTATTATCTTTTTTTGCATCAATAGTATCTTAGAGTGATTGGAAGCTGATGTCGTGCCCCATACAAGATGGCAATAATTTGCATGCGAGGCAAATAGGGCATTATAAATGATCAATGTAACTGACATTGGTAAAAGGTAGCGATTTCGATGTAGTAAACCTGTTACGCGGCTCCGAATCACAGGCTATGCACGACTCGGATAAGAGGCAGCCTCTCCGGCTCGTGTACGTCGCACTACCGCGTGCAACCGCTGTTGAAACCTTCTAGCTAACAAATTGAAACAATGACTTTTCATTTCAGCATCGCAGCCATACCACGGATCGAACACTGCGTGGCGAAATGGTTCTCCTAAACAAGCGGAAGTTATGAAATTGATCACGCGATCGACAGGCTGCAACAAGCCGCAAGAAACTGACACGTGTCAATCGTGTCCTTCAATGGTAAGCCTACATGCCCCAGACATTGAATTGGATTGTGCAATGCCGAAAGCAGAGATCATCGCTTTGGCGGAGACTTGCAGTGCAGAGCCGCAACCGACTTCCAACGAGTGTCCTACTGGAAGCGACAGTCGTTCAGGTGCGCCGTGTGGCCACTTACAACAACAAATTTGCCGCCCGTCCATCCATTGGGCCGAGAATGTTGTCCTGACCACCGGAATTCCAAGCCAGAAGCAGAATTGTTGACGGCGTTGCTGACGAATGCGTTCTTTAACTCAAGTGCGGGGACGTCGACGTTGCAGTGGCCGCTGTTAACATTGGCCTCTCGGTGACGCAAAAAAAAAAATCAAATGCTTCCTTGCGCTCTGCTTCGCTCAATATGCACCCGGGGCACTGAACCCTGGTCGTGAAAGCACCAGCGTAAATATGGCGACACCGGTGTTCATCGCGATTTCACCGTTCATTGGAGGAGCGCGAAAACCGCTGGCTGCCAACATTTATGCAAGAAATTTATGCAACATTCACAAACTTATTGAGGCATTTCCTTCTAAAAGGAAATGAAGCAGTTGTCTCATGTGAAATAATTATACCTTTCCTTCTAACAAAAAGAAATAATTTTTGTTAGGCCAGCTTGTAGATTTTAATGAACGGCTTGAGTACTCGAGTCAGATGCCCATATGCACAAATCGCCTCCATATAGTGAATCATTCAAGGCATCAGGCAAGAGATTCCAGTTCGTGCTAGACTCAGCGTCTGCAACTTTTGCGATTACGCAGGTTCTTGGTTATTATCATAGGTAGACGGCTATCATAGGTACTATCACAGTACTAAGTCACGAAAGCGTAAAGTCTAGTCCCGGCAATTTCGGATGACGGATTGAGTTTTACTCGCAGGCTAGTTACAAAATAGAGAAAAGAAAGCAACTACTAAAAATTATAGCATATCCACGCACTGTGGCAATAGATGTAGGCGAAGCATTTCGTGCTGGATAGTTTGATTGACGATTAGCGCCGATGTTCATGGCTAAAGCTTAATATCGGCAACGTTTAGCCTAACACGAGACTGATTAGTTGGTATTAAACGTTACCTTCCGTGCACCATTACTGTTTGTCTTTGTAGTACACAGAAGACACATGGAGAGATGTTTGCTTGAGGCATTTTGTGTGCCATATTTCATAACCTCTGAGAGGTTTGACCACAGGCATTGCCTCGCATGGCACATCGCATTGTGGAAGAGGTATTAAACTTTAATTGGTTTATAGCGCTTTACATGCGAAAACCACAATTGGATTATGAGGCACGCCGTAGTGGCAGACTCCGGGTTAATTTTGACACTCTAATGTCCTTTAAAGGGCCCCTGAAGCGGTTCAGACAAATTTTGCAGAGGCGTAGGGTGCAGCTTAAGTGGAACATTCGCACCACAATTTAAGCGAAGCGTTACTTATTAATGGAGCTACAAGCGATTACAAGGTAACCTCCTCCCTTGACATTCTGTTCCTCCTCAACTCGCTCGCCTAGCCATCGCGGCTAAGCTTCGCCTTCTCTGGTCCAGCGTCACGATTCGACGTCACATCGTCCACTTCAGGTTAATATGTTCGAGCCCCCCCCCGCCCCCCCCCCGTTTGCGCGAAACCTCTCCGCTAGCCGGTTGGCCATCAACCCCAAGCGAGAGCTGTCGAAGCAGCGTTCGTTGCGAGCATTCTGTCGCAGCGCCAAATGTTTCTGGTATTCAGTTAAACGCACACTAGCGGAACGTTTCGACAGAATGGTGGAAGCATAAATTCAAGCTGATGAAGGAACTGATGAACCGTAGATGTACGTCAGCTGCCTGATTGGTCTCCACGGTCCAGCCACCCGTGGGCGCAGAGCTTAACCAGCCAAAGAGCTGATATTGCTCTAACCAAGTGTGAAACATTTTGAACATTTACAAACACAACGTGTAAACAATTACACTCCTGCGAAAACTTTACACCATCAGCAAAGAATACAGTTTGTTACTGCTACAGTGTCTGGTTGAGCTCTATGCAACCAGGTGGCTTCACCGTGCAGACCATTCACATTTGCACTTCTCTTCAGCCTCTGAAACGACACGCAAGGGGACACGGCCAGGCCCTGTCCCCTTTGCGGTTGCGTTTACCCTAATACGTGACTCGCGAAACGCTATTGCGTTTGTAATCTTAGTTAGCTGCAATCGCACAAATCCTTGCGCCGATCGGATAGCGGCAGTCCGATGCGCTACAGTCAGTCCGCTCGTCTACTTGCTAACAGAGGGACACGATGTCGCAGCTTGACATATGCCAGCCGCTACGTTTGCGGTCCACAACGCAACAAAGTCGAATCATAGCGCTCGCGAAAAAACAGACCGACACTGACGGCGGAGTTCTCGTCAAAGACGGAGCACATTGTAATACAAGCAGACGACACTTGCTGGCTGCAGGAAGTGCTTAAGTTTGCTGAAAACTTTTTTGTGCGCTCTCTTTGTGTTACATTCTTTTCATAAAAACAAATTAACTAACATTCCAACCACTACGAACATCATATTTTTTTCCATTAAGTTGGAAAAATTATCTATCACGCGCCTTGGTCAGCCAATCGGATAGCTCGCCCCCTGACCTCATTGAGGTGATTTGCACCATATGGGTAGGGGTGGCTTAAAATTCCACTGCGCAGTGTGCTGCGATCAGACGCGATGTGTATCTTTAACACCTTATAATAAATTACACGCTGTACGCGCAGCACTTATATGCGTCAAATAATGACCAGAAGGACTAACTCTAACGACCCAGTACGTTTGTAGAAAATTGTCAAAATCGTTTCAGGGTCTCTTGAACGTGTCCCAAAATCTAAGTGCAAGTGCGTTTCCTATTTCGTCCCCGCCGAAATGCGGCTACCGCGGTTGAGATAAAATCCCCGACCTCTAGGAATGAAATATCAGGAAAGCTACCCCGGGGGGCACAGAAATGTTAATTTAACTGTCGACTGCTTCGCTAGTGTTGTGTGGACGTTGCAGTGCGCTTTAATTATTTCGCCTCTGCTGGTGCGTGCGCTGCGTAGTTTGTCCACTTGAGATATTTGGAAGGTGCTTATTTTTCAGAAATAGCAGCAACATCCTGTACCGTACCTTGAACCCAAGCGTATCCCGCTCGTATAGTAATAGGTTTGCTTGCCTTCCATCCGTACCTCCCACTTGCCTTGTATAGGAACTGCATCTTGTCTTCCCTCCACTCTACAGTTATATCTACGTCCCCACTGGACTCGCACCTTAGTAAAAAGGGAAGCGCTGCAGCTGCAGCTTCTGAGGGGAATCACGCATAATTACAGCTGTCAAGAGGGTAATGTAGCGATGGCCAGGGAGCTCCAGAGGGCATTGTGCACATTCGATGCGGTGGGGGGAAAACTATTTTTTAGCGTCGCGTTTCTTCGCGGACTCCTTCCTGTCATGTATGCACACCGAGTGACCCCCCCCCCCCCCCCCTCCCACGACGCGGTGTGCTTCGCTTGAATACACTGCTGTCAATGCCGCGCGCTCCTATTCTCAGGCGTGTGGATTTCCCGCATAACTTTGTAGCAAATCTGGCCGACTGTGTTGCAAAAGTTGAGTGTACTAGAACATCTGAGTGAGACCACGGCCGGTCTCGAGGGGTGCGCGCGCTTCTCTCGCGCGCTCCCCAGAGACCGGCCGTGGTGAGACGAACGAGACGCTCAAAGCGAGGCGCTGGCTGTCGAGAGAATAGAGGGCGCTGTGATCGAAGTGGATTGGCTGGGCGCGCCGGCAGACGCGGCGCAAGCTGTGCGCTGCGGCCCCTTCTGCGGCGTCTTGGCTGTACGGGTTGATTCTTTTTATTCAAACAGGGGTCATTGGCGCAGTACGGCACAAGATAGGCCCCGAGGTGTTTCGGAGAGCTTGTAGTCGCTTGACCGTCCCCTCCGTGTGCGCGTCAGGCGAGTTCCAACTGCCGCGCACTCCACAAGTTCGCGTGTATGTCTGGCCTGGCAGCTTACACGGAGTCTACCATAACTTTTGTTCTTCGAATACTGATGAAATATCCGTCGTCATGCAAAGGTAATAAAAAAAAGTCCTTAACCAGACGATGTGTATTAGGCAGTGGAATCGCGAAAGCATGCTGTCAGCGCGAGAACGAAATAGATTTACGCGGAATGCATGGACGCGCACAAAAATAAAGCGCAGGAATGCGTTCGGGCGCGATTCCAAATGAAAGTCTGGAATCGCAAAGTCGAGAAATGTTACAAATTCGGAGCGCTCAAGGGCCCCCGCGTACGCAAATCGCAACAGCTGAGTGCAAGACTGGGATTCGAACACCACTCAGCGCTCAGTTTACTTCTCTCTGAACCTTTTCGTTGTGAGCAGGCAGGCTATCAGTGACCAAAGTTCTGTTGTACAAGCAAAATATTTTCTTGGTGTTGCACAAAGATGAATACATTTTTGGTTATGGCAATAAAAGGCAGTGAAACAATCCAATAATTGGACAGGAATGATGTATATTATAAACCACTGATGGCACGTGCAACTCAAATGCAAAATATGTCAACATTTATTTCGCGAAAGCAACCAGCAGTACTGCTTGTCAGTGTCACAGACACCTGCGCACTTTTAGGTGCTTCATCCTTTGACGCCTTTCATCATTTGATTTGTTTAGGCCCTTAATCAGGAAGTGGAGCCGTGTTACAATATAAAACTTTACAACCTTGCACTCGCAGTCTTCGCAGCACCTTCAGCAACGAGTTTTCGCTTGAGGAATGTTCTGTACGTAATCTCGGTCGCACTCAGGCTGAACAGAACAGCCCTTTCAGAGGTCACCGTGACAGAACTTGCTTCCAAGCTTGACAGTGCATAAACAGTGCCTTCGTAGTCGGAAAAATTATGCACTGACCAGTACGCTGAAGGGGTCTTCAGGTCCCTGAGATTGTTTGAGTCAAGAGCTGGCCATTGCGTGCACTCCACTGCCGGCTCGTCGTCGCAGTTTCCACTGTCGTGCACGGCCGTAGGTACACTCGTGCAGGCTTTCTTCCTTTTGCAGCCCAGGCTTTCGAGCACGGTAGACGTGCCACGCTTGCGTGGTGCACGTTTCGGGGGTGCCTTTGAGCTCAAATACTTCGGCGTATTGCGCAAAAGTGTGGGCACTGCTTCCGGTGTGAGCGCGGGCACTCCGCGTGCGATTCTCACTTTTTTGCCGGCCACTACGTGCACGTAGTCACGAAGTATGCACCGTTCTTCAAAGTGCAGCTCACAAACTGCGCAGTTCTCATCCAGAGGCTTGTCAGCGCGATGGAGGTTCCGCTCCCAGGCTTTCCTTCGAACCGCATCTTTCGGGACGCTGGACAACGACAGCTTCTTCTCGGCTGGGACGCTCGCGTAGCCGGTGCGACATCCCGGTGCGTAGCAGTGACGATGCCTTCGATTAGGCATGCCATACACTTCGATGGTAACTGCAGGATAAAACAGTGATCACAAAAGAACGAGCTACGCAAAGAAAACCGCCGCCGCTAGCTGCTCGAGAACATTCCTGACGCTTCGTCTGCTCCGGCGCAACCCAATCCACTTCGACCGCAGCGCCACCGCAGCATTTTCAACGCGGAGCGCCTCACCTCCTAGCAAGCGCGGAGCCGGTTATTCGGCCCACTCGAAACCTTTCTGGTACACTCTAGCAAAAGTATTTCGCGGCCGCCATCTTGACCCGTGAAAATTCATGCACGAAGGCGGCCGCCCCGTCGTCGTTGCAATGTCGCGAGCAATGGCTTCTGCGATTGCCTCAGCTGCGTGCTAGGACCTGCTCGTAAGAATGCCACAGCAAGGAATCATAAGGGCGTGACAAAGCCGATAGAGAGACTACAAAGGGGTCTGTAGCAGTGGTATGCAGGCGCAGACGCTTTGCATCGCACCTATCATTTGCAGCGACTACTTGTTGCGTCACTGTAGGGCGTAAATTTTTATAGCGCAGAACCGCTGCTTTTGCAGGTCCCGGCAAAGTAAGCTGCATTCGTAAAAAACTTTCTCAAGCAGCTCATGTGAGACGTAAATTATCGGCATATACAGTGATAAACAAATTCCGGTATAGCTACAGACGATATGCCGTCAGTCTGTGCCGCTATGTATGCCTTCATAGCGGCGCCTAGCGTTTAGCAGTATAGTAAACTAATAGCAGGCGAACGGCGAGTGTTGAAATTTGCATATATTTTGTTTTTACTTATGGTGTCGTCCCACAAATATCCGTTATCTCAAGAAAAGACATAGCTCCGTGTGATTATTTTAGATATCATAGTGTGCAGGGGGACGCCGACATGTATAATAAAGTATTTCTGAACGCGTGCACTGTATAGGGTACCTAATGCAACTGAATTGTCTTTATATGTATGACAGCAAATATTGGGAGAGAATATGCGCCCTTCCTGTAGCAGTTCTACAGCAACGTGAATAAACACATCTATAACAGCCCGACTTGCCTTGAGAAACAGCCGAAACGATTACGTGTGTCGCCCCGTCTTTTACTTCCCATCTAAGTTTATCACTTCGAGGTATGCTGAAATATTTCAGCGTTATCGAAGCATTGTCCCTATCTCATCATCTATTAGGACAAAAGCGCCGCAATGAAAATACCGTCTTCAAATGATTGGGCGAACCCTGCGCCTGGCCCTGGTAGTAGCGACCTTGTCAAGATAGTGTTATTTTACATGCGCCTCACTGACGTCAACCACTGAGGAAAAAAAGCGACCGCTTCGCAATTACGGACCAGTGTTTTCAGCGGTCGTCATTGAAATGTCGTGCATGCGCACGCAAGATCTGGCATGCAGCGCTAGTTTTACCTTACTGCGTTAAGGAGCAACGACGTTCGTCCAACTCTCGGCCGTTTCGGTTCGGCGACAAAATGTCTCTCTCAACAACCAAAGAAGAAGCAAAGGCCATGTACACGATTTCTCGTTAATTCAAACCGCTTACTTTGACGACTGGCTTCGTCATTTCCCAAACATTCCACCACACTTGTTGCGCGAGCGCTCACAAAAACGTTGTAAAATATAATGTCGACCTAAAATTCGTTGCCGTAATATAATGCATCGACAAAAGACAGTTATTTACTCACTCACCTTATACGAGTGCTGGGATGCTTCGAGTTGTGGTCCCGCACGGCTGCACGTGGCGTCGGTCTTGATAGGCGATGCGACCACTCAAATAATATCCACGCACTCCAGGCAAGCAAGAGCGAAATGACAGAGCAACTCTTCCTTTGGTCTCGTGTTCTCAGGCTAGCTTGCTCCTACTGAGTCGAACGCGATTGTGGACGAGCCAGACTAAATTGCTTTCCGAATAGAGAAGCACCACCTGTGGACACTTTCAACAAGAAATTCTCGTGACCCCTTACAAATATATGTAGTGATTTGAAAGAAGGAGGAAATGAAGCTGCACTCTCTCCACCCCGTTCTTCTGAAGTGGTTGCCTTTGGTGCAGGCAACGTTCCAAGAAACTGCCGAAACCTTCCGAACTGAACCGGCTGGGGCCACAGAGCACCACGACGAATCCATTGGCAGTATTCAGAATTCAAGAGATCTGCTGACCCTTGCCGTGGGGGCCAATTTCATGCAGCTTGGCCTTCTGCTTCCACGAAAAAGGAAAGGGACGCGGTTGAGATCAGCACCGGACCTGCCCCGTCCTGTCCTCGATGGGACACGTAAAGGGATAAGTAAGCGGAACCGGCCCATTGTCGCAATCCACCTTTTTCATTTTCCTGCGCTGCCCCATGCCGCATGCCGCTGAAAACTTTTTGGAAGGATCCCGGGGCTTTCGCGGGTTGATTTGTGTACCTGCGCCCACGTTGAGTGCGCGTCGGTTGTGCGTTTCGTGGATCGCGAATCATTATTAGTGGCTTCTTTGAGACTGTATGTATTTCCTGGAAACTACGTACCGCTCACCGACTGCTGGGTGCATAGAGTTTCTTACTATAGCAGCTAGAGGCAAATCTGGCGCCACGGTCTATGGGAGTTTACTAAGGGGCCCTGTGCCGTCATGGGAATGACGGTGTACGTGTCTGCGAGGCATGTTTTGGCTGGTGTTGTAAGAGGCTTCGTCTAAAACTTGGATTCGGCTTCACAAATAATGCATTCCTAATGTGAGATCTTCATAAAATGTTTCAATTCACGTATATTACATCTTCCAGTGACGTTCACTCACCTGCAATTCATAATCAAGCGAAGAAAAGAAAACACACGACGAAAGGTGACAACTTTTGCGGCCCGCTGATACTTTTTACATTGCACATATGTACATGCAATAACAAGATTTCATAGTTAAACAAAATATGTTTTTGTGTAATGATAAAGATATGAGATTTTTACATGCTCTATTAGTAAAAAAAATAATCATCGTGATGGACGGGACTGTGCTTCCCTGGCTCTTGAAGAACGATGCCAATGCGAAGTCACAATATACCGGCACTCCCATGCATACCAAAGCGCAGTTAGAGTGTACTCTAGCGCAGCAGCGCCAGATTTTCCTCTAGGTAATATAGTGAGAAACAATATGGCTGGTGAGCAGGCCTGAGTGCGCTGTTCTGCAAACAGTGCGGCCGGTAAAGGCACGGCTAGTTCCGGTGGGTGATGCGACTGCATTGGAATTTATCGCTAAATTCAGCACTGGTGCATCGCTTTTTGTATTCTATTTACGCAGTATTTAGACATTTCGCTTTTTCAAGAAGGCTTCGAGCGCAGCCTTCTGCGTCGGATTTATCAAAGCGGTGCACTTGTTCACATCAACATCTACATCCGCAGATCGTTGTTATAGTCAAATATTGTGGAAAAGGTGCATCGCTAACATGAAATAATGTCAAGACGTATCAAAACCTGCATCGGCTTCACGCATCACATCTACCAACAGCAAGGTGAGCTTCGCAGACGCTCTCATGGGCACCTCGCGAGAGGGTCGTAAGATCGACAACACACAAGTCACCTACCCTCCTCTTTCACCAGAAAACCCAGAAATAGCTCAGCTTAAGCGCGAGAACGCCATCCTACGCGATCTCCTAACTAAACTCTCGCAGGAGGTAAGAGACCTCAAACAGTCCCAAACACCAGCCCCTACACCTATCGCACAGAACGTCCCTGCCGCTAGTCAGGAGGCCCCCTCGACTCCCGCCTCCAAGAAGAGAGCCCTGCAAGATGGAGCCACGGGACAGGTCCGCTCTGAAGTTAAAGACATGCTCATCTCACTTCAAACAACTATTAGCACTTTCCAACATGCTCTGGACTGCATCCAGCAAGCCTTCATTGGTATTGTCCAACGCGTGACCAACCTGGAAACTCATATTCTCACGCCTCCTAGCCATGCCGCCCCCGTCTGCGACCCTTCCGGTACGCCGATGGCGACATCCACCATCTCCCACCATGGCTTACACTAATCAAGACGCCCTCATTTGGCAGTGGAACTGCCGAGGCTTTCATCAAAAACAACCAGTGCTCAATCAATACCTACGCCAACATACCCGCCGCCCGGATGCTATCCTACTTCAAGAAACCAACAACGCCCCGACCACGCTCCCCGGTTATCAAACCTTCCCTACCACCCACCCTCTTCGCCGGGTCTCCACCCTAGTACGGCGTCGTATTCCTGTTATTGAACATGATCTCAATAGTCCTCACATCGAACATCTATTCCTCGAATTAATTCCCAATCGTAAACGGAAAGAATGCATCTTCCTTCTGAACATATACAATAGCCCCAAGGATAAAGCAAGGTGTCGCTTCCTCACCCTCTTTAAGAAGGCTCTTCACGTAGCTGGAGTGCACCCCCTACTCATCGGCGGTGATTTCAACCTCGCCCATACAGGCTGGGGCTACGTTCGCACGGAAGCTGCAGCTCGCAACCTCTGGCAAGATTACCACGACTTAGGCCTTACGCTCATCACGGATCCCTCCTTTCCTACACGCCTCGGTACTTCCACTACCCGGGACTCTACCCCCGACCTCACCTTCATCAAACATATCACCTATGCACACTGGACCAATACCCAGCAAGACCTGGGCAGCGACCATTATATCCTTGCTCTCTCTTTACCCCAACTCGCTTCCGCCCCTGCCCCCACTAAAGAATTCACCATTACCGACTGGGATGTTTTTCGAAAAATACGCATAGGTTCTACCTCAGCAGAAGGCATTACCGACATTAACACCTGGATGCAAGCTCTACGCACTGATGTTCAAATGGCCACTCGGGTGGTAACTACAGATGCCTCAGTTGAACGCATGGATAGCCGCCTCGCCCATCTTCTGGAGGCTAAAGCCTCCATCCTAGCTCGATGGAAGGGGCAGCGCCTAAACCGTCGCCTCAGAAGCAAGATCTCGAAACTGAACACAGCCATCGAGGAGCATTGTCAAATCCTCAGCCGGCAACAATGGACTGAGCTGTGTAACACGGTGGATGGACAACTTCATCGCCCTTCCTCGTGGCAACTCCTCAAACATCTGCTTGATAATACCACCACCCGCACCACCCAACAGAATCGGCTGCAGAAGCTCCTTTATACGGAGACCCTTAAACAAGGTCCACAACAGGTGCTTGACTACCTCTGCACCAGATATATCTCCAGGGGACAAGTCAGTCCACACAGCAATTACATCGGTAGACCCAACCCAACACTAGACGCCGATTTCAGCGTATCTGAAATACACGCCGCTCTACGCAAGCTTAACGGTCGTTCTGTTCCAGGGCCAGATGGGGTCACTAACAAAAGCCTTCGCAATCTCGATGACGAGTCCGTGTCCCATCTGACTGACTACATCAACGATTGCTGGCGCAGTGGTGCCCTTCCAGCCGCCTGGAAGACTGCCAACGTTATCTTAATCCCAAAGCCTGGCAAACCATCTAGCCTCAATAACTTAAGGCCCATCTCCCTCACTTCATGCGTAGGCAAGGTGATGGAACACGCCTTCTTAGCACGCATCAACAGTCACCTCGAGGACAACTCTCTCTATCCCCACACCATCATTGGATTTCGC
Organism: Dermacentor albipictus; assembly: GCF_038994185.2. Classification (NCBI taxonomy): domain Eukaryota; kingdom Metazoa; phylum Arthropoda; class Arachnida; order Ixodida; family Ixodidae; genus Dermacentor; species Dermacentor albipictus. The sequence goes on along the minus strand of NW_027225829.1, from coordinate 4,305 downwards.
CCTCACCTTTCTACTCAAGACGCTATGTTGCAGCTCAAACATCAAGTGCTCAACGATCGTTCTCGTAACATGAAAGCCATTCTCGGACTCGACCTCACTCAAGCCTTTGATAACATTTCCCATGCAGCTATCCTTGATCAGGTCTCCAACCTCCAGCTGGGAGAGCGAGCCTACAATTACATCCGTGACTTTCTCTCCAATCGCACGGCTACCCTCTCGGCCGGGGATTTACGATCAGACCAGCTTCCCCTTGGCAGCAAAGGCACCCCGCAAGGTTCCGTTATCTCTCCCATGCTCTTTAACTTAGTCATGATTGGCCTTGCCAAGCAGCTACAGCAAGTCGACAATATCAACCATACCATCTACGCCGACGACATCACCATCTGGTCGTACCGAGGCAGTGATGGTCAAGTGGAATCGGCCCTCCAAACGGCGATTGACACGGTTGAAGCCTATCTCCAAGGGACTGGACTGCGATGTTCGCCGGCTAAATCGGAGCTTCTGTTATACAAGCCCATTCAGCGGGGTCGCCCTCCCAAACACCAATCTGATCACCGACCCTGTGACGCCATCACCCTGCGCCTTCAAGATGGCAGTCCTATCCCAAACGTCCCTAGTATCCGGGTTCTTGGTCTCACCATCTCTACCAACGGCTCCAACGCCTAGGCTCTCAACAAGATCTGTGCCCAATCTCAAAACACCCTACGACTTCTTAAACGTATATCTAACCGTCGAGGAGGACTCAAAGAAGAAAGCCTTCTCCGACTCGTCCAATCCTTTGTCATATGCCACATCACCTACGTTGCTGCGTACCTCAACTGGTACCGGGCTGAGCAGAACAAGCTTGACACCCTCATACGAGGGGTCTACAAGCAAGCACTTGGTCTCCCACATTGCACCAGCACTGAACTCTTCAACCAACTGGGAGTTCAACCAAACTTTCCGAACTCATTGAAGCCCAACAACGCTCTCAGCTTGAGCGGCTCACCCATACTGAAACGGGGCGCTTTATTCTGTCCACGCTTGGCTTCACCTACCATCAGCAACAGGGCCCCAAACAACCGATCCCGACCGACATCCGTAGCTGGATCTACATAGACCCTATCCCTAGGAATATGCACCCTGAATATAACAGGGCCCGGCGCCAAGCTCGGGCCGGAGCTATCATAAAAGCCCTTGCCAACGTACCTGGCGTCACATTTGTTGATGCAGCCCGATACTCCCATGGCACACGATTTCTGGCCGTTGCCACACGTGATGGAGCCCTACACCATGCCTGCAGCGTCACTACCCCCACTGCAGAGACGGCTGAAGAAGTGGCCATCGCCCTGGCCACTTTAGATCCCACCTGTCACACCATAGTGTGCGACTCTCGCTCAGCCGTTATTAACTTCAGCAAAGGGCGTATTTGTCCCCAAGCTCTTCGCATCCTCTGCCAGGCACCACATTCTAAAGACAGCATCATCTCCCTAACATGGATCCCGGCCCATGCGGGCCCTGTCCACCCACACCTCCCCAATCTCAACGAGGTCACCCACTCCATTGCGCGAGGCCTTGTCAACCGCGCCGGAGTCACTGGAGATGAGTTGGACACCAGGGACAGTCTGACAACTTATAACGATCTTGTTAAGACCTTTTACCTGAGTCACCGAATCTTCCCCCCGCCTCACCCAAAGTTCAGCCGGGCGCAGGCTACCACCCTGCGTCTACTACAAACAAACACGTACCCTTCACCCGCCCGCCTCCACCTTATATTTCCGGACGTCTACACTACCCCCAACTGCCGGTGCTGTGGAATTCACCCGGCTACGCTTTCGCATATGCTATGGCAGTGCCCAGCACAGTACGCACAGACTAACACCACGACTCTCTCGTCGAGGTTGCATGAGGCTCTGCGGAGCTCCACCCTCGACGACCAAACCTGGGCGACCCAGCACGCCCGCGAGGCGGCGGCGAGGCAAGCCCTCGACGTCCCTTCGTGGGAGGCGTAGGCCCGGCCATCATAAAGTGCTGGTTCTGCAATAAAAGTTTATTCCTCCTCCTCAAAACCTACATATCTGTGCCTATGTGCGGTGTTGTAACACTCTGAGAGGCGTTAATATGAGCGGCCGAACCACTTAAGCAATGGCAGCTGTGATCGAGATACATATATCACAGATGTTGGCTCAGCGCTGTATCGCCACTAGCCGCTCATTGTGTGCGCGTCATGCGAAGTGAAGTATAGTTGATTTCAAATCGCTAAGGCCAGAACATCGCTTTATAAGCAATTTCGTTCGACCTAACTGCCTACAGTTCAGTTCAGGTCCACTGTTAGAGGGTCAACGAACTCGACGGTTGCAGGCTTTGCCTTCGCTGAACAGGATCGACATTGCTCAAACTTCGTGGGCACGGCTTGATATGGTTGAAGCTTGTGCATTTAAACTTGGCAGGCGTCTTTGGTTGATTTTCAGTACGAATATTTATGCATACAAGCGAAGACGCTGTCGCTATTGTTATTGTCGGTTCGACGGGCGATCGCGCGGGGTTCGGTCGAGCGATGGTCGGCACGCTGATTTTGCCGGGGCCGTCGACAAGAAAGCGCGTCGCAATACGACAATTAGCGCTCGTTGGTTGCGTCGCTGTAGGCCTGGTATGATCAGACCGTTTCGGCGACCCACAATAGTCGGTCAATCCTTGGCATGAGCGTCTTGTCGGTCGCGTATCGATCCTGTGTTACCGCGCCTTACGAGTTATTAGATTCGTCGGGTGATCCCAACGCTGTCAACCAGATGTAGTAGTCGTCGGACGACCTCGCCGCTGCTAATATTTGAAGGAGTTGAAGGTCATAGAGAGGAACTCGGTGAACAGGATTTATTTACATTATTTACATTTTAAGCAACATACATTGGCAGCCTAGCGCGACTCCCATTTGGAGCCTGCAAGACCAACATACAGCAAACAGCTTACGAGCACACAGCTCACTAGTACATTTCTAGCATGACAACGAGTACTCAGCTCCGGACGATGAGCACACTCTAGCAGCCGGCAAACGCTGCTTATAAGCTCTTGGTTCCAAGCGAACGGAAACGTTCGTCCAGCAATCGTTCGACGTCACCGAAGATGACCCGACCTTTTCGAGGAGGCGGGCTCAATACTCGTGTCACACACACACACAGGTGCAAATGTCCGGAGCTGACGTCAGAGGGCTTCGTAGAACTCTGCTTTGTCCCGGGTGGCGCGGCCGAGTACCACATACCTGAGCTGACCGCGCGCCACGTGGCTGCCGGTCGTCCGCAGTTCTCTGAAGTGCACCTCGTCTGGTTGGATTGAAACACGTGCAGTGGGCTGAAAGCTGGCACGTTGCCACCCCGTACGGCCATTCCTAACAGAGTACGTGAAGTCAGGTACGCGCAGCCACCACCAGCAAGTGAGGACCGACGTTGCAAGAATGCTTCCTAAGCGGCTTGATCTAATTAAGTGTCGTCCAAGTGTAACGCACGGCTTTTTCGTTAAATTTGTTAGCCATCAATGAAAGACGGCAACTACCCGACTCACGGTGCAGACCGGATGACTCGGACGAAGCCCTGTCGGATTAGTTGCAGTCTCATGCTTCGCATGTTTTCGGCACCGCACCGACGTCGAGCTACCAGTAGAATTTCAACACCGTACACGACACGAGTGCTTTAGCAGCGCGCGTCCGAGCGCGTTTTTTTTTTTCGGGTGACTTACCGACGTCCGGCCACGCACTCGACCCTTCCAAGTTGTTTCGCGACTAATCCGCTTGGACAGAGGTCATGCGCTGTCGCGCCATGAAAAAGGCGAATTGTGGATGGCAGCTATATAGGGCGCACGTGACAGGCGTGTTCGAGCATAAACAACAGCATTTTTGCAAACCGTCGATTTCTGCAGCGCCTGTTCTTGCCTTGTAAGTGAGTATGCTAATGGTCGACTTTCTTCTGTATATCGGGAGGCTTCGGAAACCATTGCACCCTTTGACAATTCGCGACGGTAAGTAAGAATAGTGTCAATGGGGAACGACGGTTCTCGGCCGTGTAGTAGAAAGAAGGGAGAAAAGCCCGTCTTTGCCTGGGGTGCCGTATTGTAGGCGTACGTGACTCGGTGACGGACGAAGTCCCAGTCGGTGTGGTTGGAGTAGACATACACCGAAAGCATGTCGCCAAGAGTTCGGGTAAAGCGCTTTGTCAAGCCGTTTGTTTGCGGGCGATATGCGGTGGCACAGCGACGAATAATGCGGCATTAAACGGAAAGTTCTCGAATGAGATCGGCGAGACAGACGCGGCCTCGGTCGCTGAGGAGTTCGCATGA